>NC_047117.1:59803897-59915746 GCF_902500255.1 Thalassophryne amazonica
TCCTTGGTTCAAAACCCAGTCTGACCAGAAAATTACTAAGGGCCCTTGGGCAATGTCCTTGATCCCCAAGTTGCTCCCAGTGTGTAGTGAGCGCATCGCATGGCAGCACTCTGACATCGGTGTGAGATTGTGTTTGTGTGAATGGGTGAATGTGAGGCATAATTGTAAAGTGCTTTGAGCATCTGATGCAGATGGAAAATATATAAATGCAGTCCATTTACCATTTATTTATTTACCAACCCTCCGAGTCATCACCCATAGGTTTTTTGTGGTCTTGAAGAAGAACAGGGCAGCTCCAAATGTCATCATCTTGATAGTGTCCAACTCCACCAACTGGAGTCTGAGTCCAGGAAGTCATTTAAAGCCACCTGGATTTTTGGACTTGATACAGAACAGTCATAACACAGACACTCTGAATTCTCACTCAGCTTACCAAGTGTCGTGGAATCTATTGATTTCACGAAGACCACAGCATCATCTGCACCAACAAAGGCACCAAGTAAATATTTGCCACATCCTTACCCAACACATGCTATCACAGAACAGAGTAGGAGACAGACCACATGCCTGCCAAACACCAGAACTCAATAAGTAAAAGTCAGACACACAGCCGAAACTCTGAACAGCACTCCCAATACCCGTTTCTAGGCCATATGTGATGTCCAGGAATTTATTTGTGATCTTTTGAATTTTGAGGAGGCCCTACAGACCAGCCCAAATACCTCAATCAAGCAATACCCATTCTAACAATCAACAAAGGCAACAAAGAAGCACTGCCAATTTTAATACTTACATTCAATAGGTACTTGCAAAGAAAGGATGTGGTCAGCGGTTGGCTCCTTGGGTTTAAAGTCAAGATGCTCCAGTTGCTAATCAGCAAGTAATAAGTACTACTACAAATGATACAAGTATCTTTACTAGCAATACCCCTGTAGTTTTGGAATCCCCACAATTATGATAAAAATTGCTTGCAATTCCAACAGAGCAGCATTTATACCAAACTGAAGATGCTCAGCACACACCACAGACCCCTGCAGCTTTACACACCTTCAATTGTTTCAGGACTTTTGCAAGCTCACTGAAATTCAGTGGCTCGTAGTTGACTTAGTTTAGGGCCCCTTCACACATAGTGCAAATATGTACGGCGGTAGAGCTCGTATGAACGCAGCCCGAAACATTGCGCCGACGGGCAGGCGTGCACTATGCCGGTGCGATAGTTCATGCACACGACGGTGTCTTTCGAGCAGGAACAGAGTGCGAGCTGCTCCAGCTGCTTGCATTGTGTTCCATGGGACAAGGTACACGACATCGCACTGCTGATGTGGAGGAAATTAAATAAAAACCAGCTGTATAATATCACTGGGTGATATAAATAATACATAAAAAGGAATGCAATACAGAAGCCCACAGTTAAATAACCCTGGTTAAATAAAAAGAAAAAAATGCCACGGGATTCAAACCCACACGCTCGGATTACCAGATGGAAACTTTACCACTGCACTACAATCACTGTCTTATAACAGGAGTGTGAAATGGCTAAAATGAACAAGCAAATAAATGTATTTTCTAAAAAAAGAAAAAGGCGCTGTGATAACTGACCAAACGACGTTTGGTACGGCGTATTTCTGCTGATACGTGACTGAAAGTGGCATATTGTCGTACTGATGGCTTGTCCTGGTCCTGCAGCGCGCCGCTCACAGCCCTCATGCAGTGGTGGGCACAGTTCAAATAATCTGATAACCGATAATTATGTAAGATAATGTTTTCATTATCGGATTATCTTTTTAGATAACTTTAAAAACCATTATCGGACTAATTGCGATAAATTTTTGTCTGGTCATTTTTAGACAGATAATGTGGTAAATAAAGCTGAACAGCTACAAACATTTATAAAATTTAAAATCAGTTGAGCACCTACCTGTTAAATGTTTCGTAGCTGATGTGTAGTTCTACCCTCTGCAAAACAGAGAAGAGCTGCTTCAAGAAGAAACTGCTCTATCCTCTGCAGACAAAGGAGAACTGGTCCCAAAAACCCCATACTAATACGAGGGCAATATCACCCAAGTCATTCAGAGGCATACATTTTTAACTTATGGTTCAACTTTTAACCAAACTGATTTCAGACAAATTATTTAAATTAATCTCATGTCTGAAGTTTTATAAAGTGAAAATATCAGATATATGTTTTAGCTTTAAAGTAACGTGCAAATTTTTAAGGTTTTAGTGTGGATATATGCTGTGCCCAGCAGTGCATTATGGGTAGGATAGGGTAATCAGTACGTTCACGACATGAGAAATGCATTTGAAACACTCTGATCAGGCTCTACAGACAACAGCATTAAACTCTAGTGCCTAAAACTCTCATAAATATATTTTCTGGGTTTACAGACGTTGCTATTGTGTCTGCGTTTGTTAAATTCCACACATCTTAAATGTAGCAGACACGGATTATCTGGAATTTTGTTTTGGCAAGTTTTCAAGGTCTCTACTGCCATCTACTGGCCAGTAGCAGGGTTGGGTAGGATTACTTTGAAATGTAATCCAAAAGTAATCAGATTACAAGTAATCCAAATGTATGTACATACATACATACATGTAATCCACATGTATTCTTTCAAAGTAATCCTACCCAACCTTGGCCAGTAGTGTTCATGGCAGTATTGGCCCTGAAGCTGGGCTGATATATTTTCAATCACTGTTCTCGGCTACAGCTCAAAATGTACCACAGAACCGCATGGTGTAAAAGTTCAGAGCGCACGATTTATGTTCTCACACACACTATGTTCAAAAACCACACTTTCGGACTCGTGTTTCCAGAAGCAAAACGTAAACAGAAGCTTTTTATTCAAACTTAATTTACAAAAACTCTCGATGGGAGTACGGAACCCGGGAGATGTCACTTAAAGTGATATTTTTTTCTGGCCATGATAATTTGTGTGTACGTTTTCCTTTAATTGAGCCCACGAATTAATAAAACGTGTGCACGTTTTCCTGGCCGTGATAATTCATGCGTATGTTTTCCTTTAATTGAGCCCTCGAATGAATAAAATGTGCGCACGTTTTCCTTTCGTTCAAAATGAACTTCACAATATGACCTAAATTGTCATCCTCACAACGGGGAAACACTTCGCCCTCAGCATCCTTTTTAATGTGCTTAAACTCCAGATGATGTCATGATGAGTTACTGGAGTTCTCTATATGTCCTTGTGCACCCAAACCATGATGATACACTCTGACCAGATCCATTTCTAATGGGGAAATGTATTACACTGTCTCCTGATTTGTTGGCTAATAGCCAACATTTATGTGTCAAGACAATATTGAGTGGATGTTTTACAAATTGTGGCCACGTTTAAATAGATCGTGCCCTTGTTTTACTCAAACGATGCTTAAAACGTGCGCACAATGTCATAAAACGTGCACACAATATAATAAAATGGCAGCATTGTGATTGGGTAGAGAGCTGGCTTTGTGGCTCCTCTCAGCTTGCTTCTGTGCTGGGAGCCATGTAGTAAACAAGAGCTTCCGGCAGGGGGCAAGATGTTCAAAGACAGATGTGCGGGCTCATTGTTTGGGTCTGTTGTCACTTTTGATGCTACCAGAAGCGATTGTGGTGTTAAAACTCAAATTCAGTTTGTTAGTACACTCAACAAAAATATAAACGCAACACTTTTGGTTTTTCTCCCATTTTGTATGAGATGAACTCAAAGATCTAAAACTTTTTCCACATACACAATATCACCATTTCCCTCAAATATTGTTCACAAACCAGTCTAAATCTGTGATAGTGAGCACTTCTCCTTTGCTGAGATAATCCATCCCACCTCACAGGTGTGCCATATGAAGATGCTGATTAGACACCATGATTAGTGCACAGGTGTGCCTTAGACTGCCCACAATAAAAGGCCACTCTGAAAGGTGCAGTTTTATCACACAGCACAATGCCACAGATGTTGCAAGATTTGAGGGAGCGTGCAATTGGCATGCTGACAGCAGGAATGTCAACCAGAGCTGTTGCTCGTGTATTGAATGTTCATTTCTCTACCATAAGCCGTCTCCAAAGGCGTTTCAGAGAATTTGGCAGTACATCCAACCAGCCTCACAACCGCAGACCACGTGTAACCACACCAGCACAGGACCTCCACATCCAGCATGTTCACCTCCAAGATCGTCTGAGACCAGCCACTCGGACAGCTGCAGAAACAATCGGTTTGCATAACCAAAGAATTTCTGCACAAACTGTCAGAAACCGTCTCAGGGAAGCTCATCTGCATGCTCGTCGTCCTCATCGGGGTCTCGACCTGACCAGTTCGTCGTCGTAACCGACTTGAGTGGGCAAATGCTCACATTCGCTGGCATTTGGCATGTTGCAGAGGTGTTCTCTTCACGGATGAATCCCGGTTCAGACTGTTCAGGGCAGATGGCAGACAGCGTGTGTGGCGTCGTGTGGGTGAGCGGTTTTCTGATGTCAGTGTTGTGGATCGAGTGGCCCATGGTGGCGGTGGGGTTATGGTATGGGCAGACGTCTGTTATGGACGAAGAACACAGGTGCATTTTATGAATGGCATTTTGAATGCACAGAGATACCGTGACAAGATCCTGAGGCCCATTGTTGTGCCATACATCCAAGAACATCACCTCATGTTGCAGCAGGATAATGCACGGCCCCATGTTGCAAGGATCTCTACACAATCCTTGGAAGCTGAAAATGTCCCAGTTCTTGCATGGCCGGCATACTCACCGGACATGTCACCCATTGAGCATGTTTGGGATGCTCTGGACCGGCATATATGACAGCGTGTACCAGTTCCTGCCAATATCCAGCAACTTCGCACAGCCATTGAAGAGGAGTGGACCAACATTCCACAGGCCACAATTGACAACCTGATCAACTCTATTAGAAGGAGATGTGTTGCACTGCATGAGGCAAATGGTGGTCACACCAGATACTGACTGGTATCCCCCCCCCCAATAAAACAAATCAAATCAATTTCATTTATATAGCGCCAAATCACAACAAACAGTTGCCCCAAGGTGCTTTATATTGTAAGGCAAGGCCATACAATAATTACGGAAAAACCCCAACGGTCAAAACGAACCCCTGTGAGCAAGCACTTGGCAACAGTGGGAAGGAAAAACTCCCTTTTAACAGGAAGAAACCTCCAGCAGAACCAGGCTCATGGAGGGGCAGTCTTCTGCTGGGACTGGTTGTGGCTGAGGGAGAGAACCAGGAAAAAGACATGCTGTGGAGGGGAGCAGAGATCAATCACTAATGATTAAATGCAGAGTGGTGCATACAGAGCAAAAAGAGAAAGACACACTCAGTGCATCATGGGAACCCCCCAGCAGTCTAAGTCTATAGCAGCATAACTAAGGGATGGTTCAGGGTCACCTGATCCAGCCCTAACTATAAGCTTTAGCAAAAAGGAAAGTTTTAAGCCTAATCTTAAAAGTAGAGAGGGTGTCTGTCTCCCTGATTTGAATTGGAAGCTAGTTCCACAGGAGAGGAGCCTGAAAGCTGAAGGCTCTGCCTCCAATTCTACTCTTACAAACCCTAGGAACTACAAGTAAGCCTGCAGTCTGAGAGCGAAGCGCTCTATTGGGGTGATATGGTACTATGAGGTCCCTAAGATAAGATGGGACCTGATTATTCAAAACCTTATAAGTAAGAAAAAGAATTTTAAATTCTATTCTAGAATTAACAGGAAGCCAATGAAGAGAGGCCAATATGGGTGAGATATGCTCTCTCCTTCTAGTCCCCGTCAGTACTCTAGCTGCAGCATTTTGAATTAACTGAAGGCCTTTCAGGGAACTTTTAGGACAACCTGATAATAATGAATTACAATAGTCCAGCCTAGAGGAAATAAATGCATGAATTAGTTTTTCAGCATCACTCTGAGACAAGACCTTTCTAATTTTAGAGATATTGCGCAAATGCAAAAAGGCAGTCCTACATATTTGTTTAATATGCGCACTGAATGACATATCCTGATCAAAAATGACTCCAAGATTTCTCACAGTATTACTAGAGGTCAGGGTAATGCCATCCAGAGTAGGGATCTGGTTAGACACCATGTTTCTAAGATTTGTGGGGCCAAGTACAATAACTTCAGTTTTATCTGAGTTTAAAAGCAGGAAATTAGAGGTCATCCATGTCTTTTGTCTGTAAGACAATCCTGCATGTTAGCTAATTGGTGTGTGTCCTCTGGCTTCATGGATAGATAAAGCTGGGTATCATCTGCCTAACAATGAAAATTTAAGCAATGCTTTCTAATAATACTGCCTAAGGGAAACATGTATAAAGTGAATAAAACTGGTCCTAGCACAGAACCTTGTGGGACTCCATAATTAACCTTAGTCTTTGAAGAAGATTCCCCATTTACATGAACAAATTGTAATCTATTAGATAAATATGATTCAAACCACCGCAGTGCCTTTAATACCTATGGCATGCTCTAATCTCTGTAATAAAAGTTTATGGTCAACAGTATCAAAAGCAGTAATGAGGTCTAACAGAACAAACACAGAAATGAGTCCACTGTCTGAGGCCATAAGAAGATCATTTGTAACCTTCACTAATGCTGTTTCTGTACTATGATGAATTCTAAAACCTGACTGAAACTCTTCAAATAGACCATTCCTCTGCAGATGATCAGTTAGCTGTTTTACAACTACCCTTTCAAGAATTTTTGAGAGAAAAGGAAGGTTGGAGACTGGCCTATAATTAGCTAAGATAGCTGGATCAAGTGATGGCTTTTTAAGTAATGGTTTCATTACTGCCACCTTAAAAGCCTGTGGTACATAGCCAACTAATAAAGATAGATTGATCATATTTAAGATCGAAGCATTAATTAACGGTAGGGCTTCCTTGAGAAGCCTGGTAGGAATGGGGTCTAATAGACATGTTGATGGTTTGGAGGAAGTAACTAATGAAAATAACTCAGACAGAACAATCGGAGAGAAAGAGTCTAACCAAATACCGGCATCACTGAAAGCAGCCAAAGATAACGATACGTCTTTGGGATGGTTATGAGTAATTTTTTCTCTAATAGTTAAAATTTTATTAGCAAAGAAAGTCATGAAGTCATTACTAGTTAAAGTTAAAGGAATACTCAGCTCAACAGAGCTCTGACTCTTTGTCAGCCTGGCTACAGTGCTGAAAAGAAACCTGGGTTGTTCTTATTTTCTTCAATTAGTGATGAGTAGTAAGATGTCCTAGCTTTACGGAGGGCTTTTTTATAGAGCAACAGACTCTTTTCCCAGGCTAAGTGAAGATCTTCTAAATTAGTGAGACGCCATTTCCTCTCCAACTTACGGGTTATCTGCTTTAAGCTGCGAGTTTGTGAGTTATACCACGGAGTCAGGCACTTCTGATTTAAGGCTCTCTTTTTCAGAGGAGCTACAGCATCCAAAGTTGTCTTCAATGAGGATGTAAAACTATTGACGAGATACTCTATCTCACTTACAGAGTTTAGGTAGCTACTCTGCCCTGTGTTGGTATATGGCATTAGAGAACATAAAGGAATCATATCCTTAAACCTAGTTACAGCGCTTTCTGAAAGACTTCTAGTGTAATGAAACTTATTCCCCACTGCTGGGTAGTCCATCAGAGTAAATGTAAATGTTATTAAGAAATGATCAGGCAGAAGCGAGTGTTCAGGGAATACTGTTAAGTCTTCTATTTCCATACCATAAGTCAGAACAAGATCTAAGATATGATTAAAGTGGTGGGTGGACTCATTTACATTTTGAGCAAAGCCAATTGAGTCTAATAGCAGATTAAATGCAGTGTTGAGGCTGTCATTCTCAGCATCTGTGTGGATGTTAAAATCGCCCACTATAATTATCTTATCTGAGCCAAGCACTAAGTCAGACAAAAGGTCTGAAAATTCACAGAGAAACTCACAGTAACGACCAGGTGGATGATAGATAATAAATAAAACTGGTTTTTGGGACTTCCAATTTGGTTGGAAAAGACTAAGAGTCAAGCTTTCAAATGAATTAAAGCTCTGTCTGGGTTTTTGATTAATTAATAAGCTGGAATGGAAGATTGCTGCTAATCCCCTGCTTCGGCCCGTGCTACGAGCGTTCTGGCAGTTAGTGTGACTCGGGCGTGTTGACTCATTTAAACTAACATTCATCCTGCTGTAACCAGGTTTCTGTAAGGCAGAATAAATCAATATGTTGATCAATTATTATATCATTTACTAACAGGGACTTAGAAGAGAGAGATCTAATGTTTAATAGATCACATTTAACTGTTTTAGTCTGTGGTGCAGTTGAAGGTGCTATATTATTTTTTCTTTTTGAATTTTTATGCTTAAATAGATTTTTACTGGTTATTGGTGGTCTGGGAGCAGGCACCATCTCTACAGGGATGGGGTAATGTGGAGATGGTAGGGGGAGAGAAGCTGCAGAGAGGTGTGTAAGACTACAACTCTGCTTCCTGGTCCCAACCCTGGATAGTCACGGTTTGGAGGATTTAAGAAAATTGGCCAGATTTCTAGAAATGAGAGCTGCTCCATCCAAAGTGGGATGGATGCCGTCTCTCCTAACAAGACCAACAAAACTGCACCTTTCAGAGTGGCCTTTTATTGTGGACAGTCTAAGGCACACCTGTGCACTAATCATGGTGTCTAATCAGCATCTTCATATGGCACACCTGTGAGGTGGGATGGATTATCTCAGCAAAGGAGAAGTGCTCACTATCACAGATTTAGACTGGTCTGTGAACAACATTTGAGGGAAATGGTGATATTGTGTATGTGGAAAAAGTTTTAGCTCTTTGAGTTCATCTCATACAAAATGGGAGCAAAACCAAAAGTGTTGCGTTTATATTTTTGTTGAGTGTAGTTGCAAATGTACCAAAACACATGCACACATGTGTTGAGGGGGGAGCCGACACTCTGGCACGCCACATGTGCACTTGGCAACTTCACAGTCGTGAGGCACTTACAGTAGACAAATTTGACATCCACCTCGACAGTGATTGTCTGCTTTTCGTGATGATAGTACGAATGGCCACACATTTTCTAAGTGCCAAATGAGCGGTGTTAGATGCTCGTGCGCGTCAGTTGGAATTTGGCCGACACCTGCCGCGAGAGGGTTCGATGGGCTTGCACAGCACACCCTCTGTGTTTCAGCCACTGGTGTGCACAAATAGTTGTAGCAAACAGGTGCACGAGGTGTTAGAAGCAGCTACGATTTTACGCGGTTTGCATACGATTCATGTGCACTTTATGCACAAATCGACCAAATCTGCACTATGTGTGAAGGGGCCCTTAGCTATCACACCCTGTTGTCAGATATGTCCAACATTCTCACAGGAAAATCAGTCACATCAGTGGGACAGGTAGCAACCAGGGATCAAACCACCAGACAAACACCAGCCCCCTCTATCATGAGGCTCACAGCTGCCATAGGAGAAAGATAATCTGTGTAAAATGCTGAGTTGAATAATTAATTTAATATTTATTCATTTAAACACTAGTTAACAGTAACAAACCAAGAAGGACACACACATTAAACCGTACCTTTTGATCGCAGAGCTGAGCTCATCCAGGCGGCGTGCGTCACTGGTGGAGGTGTTGTCGAGTTTTGACAGGCTGTCCATCCTCTTCAAGATCACTTCAAGCATGTCACTGATCTTCCTCAGAACACCTCGCGACTCCACACCTCCCAGCACTGAGTGTGGAGATACACAGGAAAAACAAGACGGAAATAAGACTGAAAGGTGAACCGCACTGGAACGATTAAGCATACTGCACAGCACGCATTAACCCTTGGACATAAAAATGGACTGCTCTGCACTCTAACCAGGAAGCAGCTTGCACTGGAAAACCATTGGTGAACTACCGATGGTAGTTTACCAATGAAGTACATAACCAAAAGTAAAGGCTTGTTATTCCCAAACATATAATGGTGTCATTTCCTTACTAACGTCTGAAATTGAACCTTATAAGGTTTCATTGAAATGACTTGGATTCAACTTTCAAGGTTTTGGAATCAAAAATTATAATAAAAGGTATCAATTTTGACATTTTCACATCATTTTCAAAATGGTTATTGTAGGAACAAATCAAGTCAGCTCCTTGGATTAAACTTGTGGTGTTGCTCAATTTGAAAACTAAGTGCAATAACTATTGGAATTATTCAAATTCAAAGGGTTTTCTATGCATTCCTAATAAACCATTTTCTGTCTTCAGCTTTAGCTCTTCCTCCATTCTAAACAGCCATTTGTCCCATTTCGATGTTTGATGCACATTTCACACATGGAACACCATGCTATTAGAATTTCTAAACAAAATCATTTAAATTGAAAAATTTCAAAACATCAAAGTTCGTCTAGAGGAAATGTCATGGGGAATTCAGCAAGCTGCATTTTAGCCTATCTTGCAGTTTGGATTATCCATGATCAGAAATCATGCCTGGACTCATTTCACTGTGGAGAAGGTAAGCTTCAATATCTGCATACATGTTGCCATTTTTCTGATATAGATCTTCTGATATAGTTAGTATTAACTACCTATTTATTACACAGCTCCTACTTTGGTCCCATAGAAACCAGATAGTGTGTTGCAGCACTTCCAGTACACCACAGGAACGCATCACAACCTCTAGGACATCCTTGATTTCAACTTATACACACACACACACACACACACACAAGTAATTGATAAAAACTGATAAAAACTTAAAAATAATGCAAATGATTAAATTCAAATAGAATTAGTAATAAATAACATTATTATATGGCTGCGACGCTACGCGCGCTCTGATTGGCTGATCACCGATCTGATATTTTCCAATATCGGACCAATTTCCATGACAATCAGTCTGAAACGCATATTTTCTTTACAAACCAGAAGCTAAAAACGCGATTAGAAAACCATGTCAGACATGAACGTACTCCATAAATATCTAAATAGAATCTAAAAAACACACAGATTGAAAGTTTACCAGCTAACGACTGGAACATCTGTTAGCAAGTTCTTCATGGAGGTGAAGCAAACATGTTGGACTATGAGCCATCATCAGCTTTCAAATGCGGGCAATACTGTAAGTCTGTGTGTTTATATATATATATATATATATATAATAGCCATATAATAAACAGTTATTAACCTCACTTGCTTGGCCTGTATGGGGATATCAGACCTCCATGTTTTTTGCACGGACCTCACTTCGGTCAGTCCGTACTGACAACACGTTGGTCTGATATTTCCCCATCCAGACCTCACAGTTGGTTAATAATCCTTTAGTATTATCTTCAAATTGGGCTGACGAATTAATGATGATGATGATGATAACAAAGCAGTAATTAATTGGCTGCACTCTCTCGGACATCTGCAGAGTAGAACAGCTCAAAGGTGCTACCCTTGCAACTTAAGATGTTGTCAATGCCACATAAGTATTATTATTATTATTTGGGGAAACTTAAAGGTGCCTACAACAGCTCTTACAAATTCTTTCATGGTTATCCAACTTACTTGAGAAAGGTCATTTCATTGCCTGGAGAATTTCTGTTGCTGCTGCCAAATACTGAAGATGACACTGTGAACCTGTCTCACAAAACGTGAGAACAGTGACTGTGTTGCTGTTTTGCCTTTCTTAAGATTTGTAGCCATAGACTTCACTTTGTGAATAGAAAGAGTGGGAGAAGCCTATACAATTACAAGAAATGCATAACAGTGGTCTATGCATGGTGCTGTCCATCGCACTGCCCCTGCTGTTATGCATGGGACTGTTCATGATGACAAACATAGTGCTGCACATGGCACTATGCATGATGCTTTCTATGGTGCCACCCATTCG
The DNA here is from genome assembly GCF_902500255.1 of Thalassophryne amazonica. Classification (NCBI taxonomy): domain Eukaryota; kingdom Metazoa; phylum Chordata; class Actinopteri; order Batrachoidiformes; family Batrachoididae; genus Thalassophryne; species Thalassophryne amazonica. The sequence continues at coordinate 59,815,712 of NC_047117.1, forward strand.
GCTGTGCATTGAGCTATGCATGGTGCTTTCCATTAAGTTTTCCATGGTCCTATGCATTGAGCTGTGCGTGGTGCTGTTCATTCACTGTCCATGGTGGTGGTGTGTTCTCCTGTACATAGCACAGTACAATGAGCTATGCGTGGTGCTGTCCATGACACGATCCATGGTGACTTCCATGATCACAGAGTACACGCAGCAGTGTGTATGCTGCAGAAATATGTCTTGCTACTTTCTGCAAATTTACAAAAATTAAGAGTTTCATGCACACCTATGTATGAGCACACATACATACATACATACATACATACAACTACAATGACCTCATTAACAGATAGAGAATACCCTGTAGTTTTAAAATAGCCCTATGATTCAAGATTCAAACAACCTTATTGATCTCTAAAAGGGCAATTCATCTTCACACTCAATTAATTCAAACAAAAATACAGCAATTAATCCACAATTACTACTAGTTGAATATAATAATGACACACATCAGAATTAAAACAACTGTACATATCCATTTGATTTGTTTATGTACGCTAAGCTTTGGATCAATCCGTCATCCGAATTGAGGCAATGAGTGTGTTGGGGCTGCAGTAGCATTTCCGTCACATGGCCGATCCGGGCTTGGGGGGGTGGGGGCACTGCAGCTTGTGCCGCACGGCCTCCCGGGAGTGGCAGAGCAGAGGCTGGGGTGGGGGGTAGGGACAGAAACACAAGGGGAGGGTGGTAGGGGTGGGGGAGGACGTGCCTCAGTCTCTGTCCGTGTGTCTGGAGTTTGCATTGACAACAGCAAGCTGTAAGGGAAGGCAGATAAGAGGGGAGTCGAATGCTTCACCAAGGCCGTTGAAATCCTTCTGGAAGAAAACAAGCGGGGCGTTTTGACCTTTGGTAACTAATAAGACTGTCATGTTTAGGGCTAGGCAGAAAGAGACACAGAAATTCCATTTGCGGCTCCTCTGACCGTCGGAATCCAATTCATGAATATTCCCTGGTCTCCAACATCTTCCTTTGCAAGGCAGATATTTACTCCGAGATGTTTTCCAACTTACGTTTGAGTTCAAAAGTTAATCCAGTCTGAGATTGTACCGCCTTACCCACTTCATTAGTCATGACGGACAGATGTGGGGTTGTGGTTCTGGTAGCAGCCGTTTTGCCAATTTTCCTGTAGGTCAGGGCAGCACATAACCCAATCAGCCCCAGGCCTCCTACCATAAAAGCAAATAAGAATAAATCTTTGACGTCTTCCATAGAGAGTGGTGCCAAGCACGCAACGTGAAACTTCTCCCAGACGTCGAGAACATAGCCCACAGGATAGGTTTCATCTGGGCACAAAGGGTCCTCCAACTATGATTTTCCAGTTGAAAATATAGTGTCAATAGTGTTGAGAGACCAGCTGATTAATTCCATGGTTATTCCAAATATAGCATGAAGAATTCACAGTCTGGTGAAGTTGGGACTTTTAAAGACTGGAGCAGAGATAGAAAAACACAGAGGAGAGAGAGGGAGATGCGAAGTCCCAAACCCAAGCCTAAGTATTGTCTTGCAATCTGCACAAAGTGATCTAGAACTAATTAAACAGCTGTCAAAAAGCTCACAAAATGATACGCCCTCCTTGGACATCCCAGCTGCTTGCATGTGTTATACATTGGTGGTAGTAAATCTGAATTACCAAACTGGTAAAATATGGTATATTTACAAAAAAGAAAGCAAAAGTACAATTATCTTTCACACTGAATCCACTGTTTTCTTTTGTATCCATTTTCAGATCATGTGCTATGACTGTTTGAAGCTTCTACTGAAATCCATAAAGTAGTTTCCAAGGAAGATGTGAAGTCAGTACCATGCAGTATGATTCATCAGTTAAACACAAAAGTCAAACTGTCCCTTACTGAAGACATTAAACCAGAATATTTTACCTCATTGTGTGAGGTTTTGTTGAAATCCATACAGTGGATTTATGACAAGTTGTTCTCACAAAGTCAACATCCTACAGCATGATGAATTAATTGTACACAAAACTGCAATTACCTTCATGCACATCTTCACATGGTGTGTTACCACTGTGTGAAGTTTCACTGAAATCCATCAAACTGTATAGGATGAGTTGTGCCTATGAGGTCAATAGCATATGATGCATGAATTAAAAATTAATCTATCAGTCTTATCTTCCCTGGAAGATGTCAGGCTGGAATTATTTTCCTTCATGCACATCTTCATATAATGTGCTACCACTTACCATTATGGGAAGTTTCACTGAGTCCATCAAATGGCTGAGGAGGAGTTGAACTTACAAGACTCAGGGATGGACGCACAGGGTGCAAATTTTTGTTGGCAGGAGCTATACTGAGTCACCTGGACCTGATGGACAAAAATGTGTCCATAGTAGCAACTATATTAAACAGAGTGAGTGACATTATAAAATCAGTCTGTTTGTGATAACAGAGAACTGATCTGAGATATGATCTGTTCTTGATCCAGATTTGAACTTCATCTATACACAAATCTCTTGGGTTCTCTGATGACAACATCGCAACATCTGCCATGACCTTCGATCTGATCTCATCATAAAATGTCATTTGTTCAGGCCAGACACTCCAGAGCTTCCCGTCTGAATATGGGCTTACCTTTATATCTTTTGATATGAGAACACTGCTTTCACCAAGATGTGAGTGATGAAGAGCCAGGAACTAATTATGCTGTGGCTTTCATTCTCAATCTTTTTTTTTTAACCTCCATCTCCCTGCCTGGGTCTGAGTTGGCCAATTTATTTCTGTAACCCAGCATACAGAGGCAATCAGGAGGGACTGCACAGGGCTGTGTGTGGGGAAAGATGAATACAATGGCCATCTGCAGTGAAACAGTCTGCGAGCAAGAAGATAAAAGACCACATTAGGGTAATTAGAGCGACACTCCAAAGGTCAAGGTCTCATAACTAAGAGGTAGACTAAAATGTCCCAGACAAAATAAATAAATCAATGAGCAAATGAAAATTATTCTATAAAGGCTAGCTAGTCTCTCCTATATTAAATGGACTTTTTCTTATTTAAAAACCCTGAGATTCATGTGTTTATTCTCATTTTACACACTTACAAAGGAAAGAAAAAAAATGTTGCAAAGTGAGATTTCATATTGCTTGCTTAAGAAGCCTATTGTCCTGACTATAAGTTGCATGGGGTATTAGTTCCATTTGTTCAAAAATGCATCATGAAGAGGAAAGAAACATATACAAGTTGCACAGGCCAGTAAGTCACATTTAGTTTTGAAAAATAGTGGTAGAGTGTCATGAAATAAGAAGAAAAATTTATTTAATTTAGAACACAAAGCGTTAGTGAGCAGAAACTAACAAGCTCATGAATGTTATTGTATGAGGCACAAAACATGAAGAAACTGCTTCTTTTGGCCACTTAACAGCTGATCACAGGGGAGGAAAAAGTGCAATGTAGTTAAATATTTGAGAACTGTGCATTTTTGTTTATAACCCCAATTCCAATGAAGTTGGAACATTGTGTGAAATGTAAATAAAAACAGAATACAATCATTTGCAAATCCTCTTCAAACTATATTCAATTGAATACACCACAAAGACAAGATATTTAATGTTCAAACTGGTCAACTTTGTTTTTGTGCAAATGTTTGCTCATTTTGAAATGGATGCCTGCAACACGTTTCAAAAAAGCTGGGAAAGTGGTATATTTACTACTGTGTTACAAAACCTTTCCTTCTAACAACACTCAATGAGCGTTTGGGAACTGAGGACACTAATTGTGAGTGTCACGATTGGGTATAAAAGGAGCATCCCAAAAAGGCTCAGCCATTCACAAGCAAAGATGGGGTGAGGATCACCACTTTTTGAACAACTGTATGAAAAAAAAATAGCTCAACAGTCTCAACCTTCAGTTGCAAAGAATTTAGGGATTCCATCATCTACAGGCCATCTACAGGCCCTTCTCTGGGCCCGAGCTCATTTGAAATGGACAGACGCAAAGTGGAAAAGTGTGCTGTGGTCTGATGAGTCCACATTTCAAATTGTTTCTGGAAATCATGGACACCATGTCCTCCGGACAAAAGAGGAAAAAGACCATCCAGATTGCTACCAGCGCAAAGTTCAAAAGCCAGCATCTGTGATGGTATGGGGGTGCATTAGTGCCCATGGCATGGACAACTTACATCTGTGATGGCACCATCAATGCTGAAAGGTACATCCAGGTTTTGGAGCAACACATGCTGCCATCCAAGCAACGTCTTTTTCAGGGACGTCCCTGCTTATTTCAGCAAGACAATGCCAAGCCACATTCTGTACGTGTTACAACAACGTGGCTTCGTAGTAAGAGTGCGGGTACTAGACTGGCCTGCCTGCAGTCCAGACCTGTAGCCCACTGAAAATGTGTGGCGCATTATGAAGCGCAAAATACAACAACGGAGACCCCAGACTGTTGAACAACTGAAGTCATACATCAAGCAAGAATGGGAAAGAATTCCTCCTACAAAGCTTCAACAATTAGTGTCCTCAGTTTCCAAACACTTATTGAGTGTTGGGAAAGTGTAGTGACACAGACCCACAACAGGGGGTGTAAATGAACGGACAATGGATAAGCCAAAAATAACAATTTAATGTTGTGAATTGCACAATGGAATACAGACAATTGCAGTTGAGAAATACAGTCAATCGTACAAAAAGTGACATGTGGGCAGGCTCGAGGATAGAAGACGTCTGTCCAGAGAAGAGCCGGATCCCACACGGCTTCCACCGCCAACAGATCTGAAGAACACCGGAGCCGCCAAGTCCTGGGTCCCCAGGTGGCCACCGTCTCCAGCTGTCAGACCTGGTACTGCTGGCAGAAACAGAAACAGTTAATGGTGGGTGTATGAATACACACCCAGTAATCTCTCAGTACTCAGTTCCTCCGGGAGGGAGAACCTCCACCTCCAAAATAGGAACACCCGTGCAGCTCCTGTCAATCGCTTCTCTGGATGGAGTGAGAGGCAAAGACGTCGCAAACCCACACTATGCGCCAATGCAGCAGAAGACTGTATCCACAGGAACAACGGCTGCACACAGAACAATATTTAGTCACGGTAAAGCACAGCAGAGAAGGTTACCTGAGTGGTAGCTGATTTCTCGGCGGGGAGGTGGAGTTGCAGTCCGGCTTTTATGGTGATGTGGATGATAGTTGAATGAGTGACAGCTGGTGCTGTTGATGAGTGACAGCTGTCACTCTCTGTTGCTCCGACACCCTCTCGTGCTTGAAGCCCGCACTTCAAGCAGGGCGCCCTCTGGTGGTGGTAGGCCAGCAGTACCTCCTCTTCAGCGGCCCACACAACAATTGAGTGTTGTTAGAAGGAAAGGTGATGTAACACAGTGGTAAACATACCACTACCCCAGCTTTTTTAAAACATGTTGCAGGCATCCATTTCAAAATGAGCAAATAGTTGCACAAAAACAATAAAGTTTATCAGTTTGAACATTAAATATGTTGTCTTTCTGGTGTATTCAGTTGAATATAGGTTGAAGAGGATTTTCAAATTGATGTATTCTGTTTTTATTTACATTTTACACAATGTCCCAACTTCACTGGAACTGGGGTGTAGAATGCACACTTGCTGACCTGCTGTTGCTGTTCTCGTCTCACTTGGTCCAAACAAGTGGTGTGCCAAAAAGTATGACATTTATGATCCCTCTTTTTAGGCCAGAGCATGATCTTTCAGTTTGAAAGCATGATTTGTTAAATGTATTCATTGTCTAAGAGAGAATGTGTCTCTCATTCAGGTCTTCATCATCATCTTGTTTTACAGTGACTAGCATCAAGCTTAACGCTGCTTTACCACCACATTTCACTCCAGTGTGAATCACTGTAGCTTGTTCAATGCAGTATCTTTTTATGCATAAGTCCCTTCAGAATATAATGAGAACCCCCAAATTTGAAAAATAACTGACTTATAGTTCGGAAAGTAAGGTATGTAGAATTTAGAGGCAGTTATTAGCACAAATGGAATATAATATTCACAACCATCCAATATTTACCTACATGCACGAAATGAAGTGTTTTATAAGTTTAGAATGAGCCCTTCATGTATATAAGCTTTAAGCATTTAAAAAAAAATTATGTGGGGATGAATTGTGAAATAAACAAAGTAAATTATCAATTGAATTGGTACAGACTGGGAGACTTATGTAAAAGTAGGTGTCGTAACTGGGACTGTCTGGATTTTTAACTGTAAGATAGTAGTGTTTTAGTGTCTGCACATGCACCATGTACGTACATGGCACGTGCAAAAACAACTGTATTCAGCAATAATTGGTTACACTCGTATGTACAGTAATGGGATAAAATAGTAGGTAAATAAGAGTTTTGCCTACTATTTTAAAATATAATACAATGCTAAAATACCCTTGGCCGTATGAGCATGTCATCAATTAAAGAGTGTGTAGAAAGAACGTGACCTTTTGACCCATTAGAATAGATCAAGGTTAGCCATCTTTGAACTTGTCCAAGGTCTGTGTCCCAAGAATGCTCCCTGTGAATTTGAAGACCCTGGCAGTAATAGGACTGGACTTATGTTGAGCACAGACAGATGGACAGATGAATGCAAAGTCTTCACAATACCCAATGGCCACATTTTGTCTTATGGTAAAAATGGGCCTGATTTCCACAATTTTGAAATCAGGACAGAAATCGCTGTCAAAAATTGGCAAAGGGAGACCAGCTCTAAAAGACAACATCAACTATTTCACTTTGTTTCAAAAAAGAATCTTAGTGTACAGATGTCTGTTATGCCAACAGAAGAATAGTCCATCAACAATCTCAGAGTTCAAAGGTAGTTAATAAGATGACTTTCCGTTTTACTGCCACCAAACAATTTTCAAATTTACAATATGAGAGACTCTACCTGCAGAAAAGGGCACGTGAAAAACAATCCCTAGACCTGGACTACACTTAATTCTGTCCAAGAGATGCTGTACAGACAAAAAACAGGATATCTAATAAAACTGACCACGTGTGCATGTGTGTTCACTATGCACACCCACCGTAATTAAGCAATCAACACCAAACCTGCTATGGTGACTGGGGGCACCAAAGGGAAGGTCACTGGCCCTTAGGTTGAAAGCATACCTGCACGAACACACACACACACACACACACACACACACACACACACACACACACACACACACACACACACACACACACACACACACACACAGTCAACCTTATACGAGGTCTGTTAGAAAAGTATCCAATCTTTTTATTTTTTTTTCAAAAACCTGATGGATTTGAATCACGTGTGCTTGCATGAGCCAACCTTGAACCTTTGTGCGCATGCGTAATTTTTTTCACGCCTGTCGGTTGCGTCATTTGCTTGTAAGCAGCCTTTGTGTGAGGATGGGTGGAGTCTCTCGTCATTTTTTCTTTGCAAGGAAATGGCAGAACAACTGGAGCAGCGCGACTGCATCACATTTTTCCACAAACTGGGCGACAGCCAGGTGGAAACCATTCGGATTATTCAGACGGCTTTCGGTGACGATCCTCTGGGCATCACACAGATTAAGGAGCGGTACAACCAGTTTAAAGACGGCCGCACAACGGTGGAGAGCGAGTCACGCTCCGATCGGCATCAACACGCTGAAACGACCGGATCATTTCCAAAGTGAACGCTGTGGTGATGTGGGACCATCGTGTGATTATCCGAAAAATTGCGGAAGAGATGGACATCAGCACTTTTTCGGCACATTCCACTGTGACAGAAGATTTTGCCATGAAAAGAGTGGTGGCAAAATTCATCGGCACGAAGCTCATGGCGCAGCAACAGTGCCTCCGTGATGAAGTCTCACAGGACATGTTGTAACATGCCCAGCTTGTCAACCATTCGGAAGATTCAGACGGCTTTCGGTGGCTTTTCAGTTGTGTGACTATCCGAGAAATTGTGGACAAGCTGGACATGTCAGGGCATGTCCTGTGAGGCTTCAACACGGAGGCGCTGTTGCTGCACCATCAGCTTCGTGCCGATGAATTTCGCCGCCACTCTTTTCATGGCAAAATCTTCTGTCACAGTGGAATGTCCACCTCTTCCACAATTTCTCGGATAATCACACGATGGTTCCACATCACCACAGCGTTCACTTTGGAAATGATCCGGTCGTTTCAGCGTGTTGATGCCGATCGGAGCGCGATGCGCTCTCCACCGTTGTGCGGACGTCTTTAAACCGGTTGTACCGCTCCTTAATCTGTGTGATGCCCAGAGGATAGTCACCGAAAGCCATCTGAATAATCCGAATGGTTTCCACCTGGCTATTGCCCAGTTTGTGGCAAAATTTGATGCAGTCGCGCTGCTCCAGTTGTTCCGCCATTTCCTTGCAAAGAAAAAACAACGAGAGACTCCACCCATCCTCAAACAAAGGCTGCTTACAACCAAATGACGCAATCGACAGGCGTGAAAAAAATCATGCATGCACGCGAAGGTTCAAGGTCGGCTCATGCAAGCACATGTGATTCAAATCCATCAGGTTTTTGAAAAAAATAAAAAGGTCGGATACTTTTCTAACAGACCTCGTACATTAGATCATGACTCGCTCACTGGAGCCCTTATTTTCACAGTTCACATGGTACTCAGGTCAGGTATCAGGCATCACACTCTACTTACTACGTAGTAGTGGCTGGCTAGGGTGCACTCTAATTCCAATTCAAACAGGCCAGCACATGCTGCGTGCAAGTTTAAGGTGCACGTATTTTCAATTAAAATGTACCTGCTGTGTACGGCATGCCAGAGTATTGCAGTGATATGACATGCTACCACCTTTTATCATCATTCATGTAAGTCTCATGAATGTCACAAATTGCTGTATGAAAATTAATGATGACATCATACACACAATGCAATGCAACTTACTACACCTTAAATAAAGTGACATGAAATATACAATGACATGGCTAAAATGAATCTCTATTAGCCATGTGTATAACGGGTAACTCAACTAGTTTAAAATAAAGCTGTAACCATTCAACTTAGCAACATGACATCTAATTACAGGAATAGCAAATGTCTTATTTATTCAGTAAACTCAACTGTAAAAATGGGTCCCAGCCTGAGGAAGCAAATGTGAGGCATCAGTGTAAAGCACTTTGCCAGAAAAGACCTACAGAACTGCAATCCTTCATATTTTAAATGTAAAAGAAAAAATAAAAAGCTAAACAATGCATATTATACAAACATCTGATTTTGGTGTCTGGTCCGACATGTTTTAATGTATTAAAAACCTTTGTAACTCAATTTATAAACTCAGCGATGGGTTCAAAAAACAACTAATCTGCCAACTCTTGCAAGCAGTAACTATAAAATCAAGAAAATGTATTCAAAATGTACAGTTTGGAATGTGATCTGTGCTTGTCTGTGGGATGATTTGCAACCAGACAGTATGAAGAACTTATTATATTTTACACCATATATATTATATTTGTTGTATATATGTATTGAATTTGATCAGCAGAAAAATCTGACCTAATGATAAAGCATGTCCTAAATATCAAGAAGTAATGGTTTACAGCTATTATATATAATAGAAAAACAGTGTGGAGAAGCATGTTGTGATGGAATCAACAGTAAAATCTGATCTAACTTGGGAGAACACGACAAAGGTCAGAGTGCGTTTTATTGCAGGTCCCTTACTGACACTTTAAACACCTGGATTAAGAACCTTGATCAATTTGTCAAAGCCCAAATCTGCTGCTTGACATGCAATTACCGCCAAAGCGCTTCAAGTGCCAAAAGCAGCGGTGCAAGGTCATCATCTGCCTCCAGCTTCTCCAGCAGCCAAAGGAATCCCAGATTCAGTGACTTATCTTCTCAGCAGCAGTATTCCTTTGTCACTGACAATGTCGTGTCCTTTGCTTGTGATGGATCGCGATGCCATACTGTAACAGTGGCTTACTTTGTCACAACTTTGTGATTGGCTGACTGTGGCTACATCTATGTGGAAACTTAATGTTAATAATCAGAGAGTTGACAATCTGAACAAAGGTCTAATATAAACTCGTCAATCTAAATGGATAGGAGCAGGACTTCAGTCAGAATAACATGGCATTGCAGTCTTTAATAACCCATTAGATAGGAAAATATTAACACCTAGTAGCTATGTAATCATTCAATCACACTTATTTCTGGCATTTAAGTGCTCCACATGTGTAAAACTCCTCTGAATTGTAATTTTAAAAAGAACAGACTATTGCTGGGAATTTTACAAATTAAAATGGATCATTTCAATGGCTAGAAACTAAGGCCTGAACATAGGAAGACCCCAAACTTTTCAGATAGGTAAATGCCCAACATTTTCTCACAGTGTCTTGCAAAAGAAGAAGAGAAGAAACTATGGAGATTTTAAAGAGCTTTTAAAAACCAGGATAAGGAATTATTCTGTAACTCAAATGAATCCCCACCTACAGAGACAGAATCTGGTTTAAGGGAGAGAAAAGGTGGAAGCAAATAGGGCATGATGTGCTGTGATTCTGCTGCTCTCCTATTGAGATAAAAATCAATCTTGAGGCTGTTATAGCAATAAAAACAGAATAATGTGGGTCTACTGCCGAAACTAAATTTCTGAGGGACAACAGGAGCTACTTTGTGCAATCGACAAAATAACCATACAATATACCCCACTTATTTTATGGCTATTTGCCACAAACTACTACAATGAATGGATAAGACATGGAAAAGTCTAGACTGCAAATATAAGACGGCCCCATTCATTCAGATAAAGTTTTAAGAAGAAGACTTATTTGAGCCTTAATAATAGTTCTTTTTAAGGTACAGGTGCTAGTGGTCACCATTGTTGACTCTCTTTCACCTAAATGTCGCAGACCGAACGGTTCCCCCTAAAAATTGGTCCGCCCTGCCTCCACTACTCCACTACTGTCGCCGACTGAACGGGGGACAGTTCAGTCGGCGACACCGGTCTGACATTGAAGAAAAGGTGAAAGTAAAGAGTACAGACCAAGATGGTGTGTTTCTGCTGGTCTCTTGTTCTGTCACAAAAATAGAACAATTATGATCTGGTTGACTCCAACTTGTGGGTCCATTGCTGAAATTAATTACATAGGACAACATAAGCTGTTTTTAACACATGACAAAACAGTTATGGTAATTAAACAATACCTATAAATCTGTGTATCAATCTGATTTTTTTTTTTTATTACAGTTACATAAGTGATAAGTGTGGACACAGTATTCAAATCTTCAAATGTTACAAAATGTTTTGGGCCACATTGTTGTTGTTCCACTAATAAAATAAAACATCTGTGCCAAATTTTATTGTAATCAGACATTGTTTAGGGGTCCCCCACAAAGCAACAATTTTCCCCAAAGAAGCAATGTAGTAAACCAGTAATTCCATTAATGTTCTCCTCTGGGTGACCAATCAGCCACCACTTTTTGTGATTCGAAGCCATCACATGTACCTGTAAAAGAAAATAATGGCATCGCCCTGCTGTGGAGAAAAAAATGAAAACCGCACACCATATAAAACACTGCGATTTCCAATATTTAATCCTTCTTATTGAGCGGACAATACAAGTATGATCCCTCTGTGCCTGTGTACATGACGCATGGTCACAGACATACAGTCATGAAATGAGATGAATGAAGCAGTGTGCTCTAATTTTTTTATATAATTTTATGCTCTAGTTTTATTATGTCCATCCAGGTATAGAAATTATTACTACAATAACTACATACACAATTACATGCCAAATAACTAAAATCAATGATCACATACAGAAACAGAGACTGACACTTTGGTGTGTGCGCCGAATGGACAGGGGGCATGGCTGCCTACAGCAGCAGCTGTTGGGATCTCTGGACCTGGATGTCACAGATGTAGAACATGTACCGTGTTTTGAAGAACATGACCTTTCAACTGTCCATCGTGACGTGTGTGTGCTTGCTGTTGTCACGTGGAAATACATAAAACATATGTCACTTTTGTGACGGGCTGGAGCACGCGCAGAGCACACACGTTTGACAGGCTGTCCCAGGTGAAACGGACCGTCAGATCATGTGGAAACACAGCAGGCGATCTGAATGTCACATCACCCATGTGAGCTATGTTCCACATGATGCAGTGTCTGTCTTGTTGTGCATCACTCAAAGGACACGTGTGGGCCTGGCCTGACATGCACGTCCTGTCAGAAACACATGACATTCTGTTTCTGTTATGTGATCATGGTTTTTAATTATTTTGGCATGTAACTGTGCATGTAGTTATTGTAGTACTAATTTATATGTCTGTTCTGGCTGTGGTTTCTGTGTTTTAATGTGACACCTCTTGTGCACTGAGCCACCATTTGCAGCTGTCAGTGATTCTCTGGCTGGCGATCAGCTACGAGCGGGCTCACTGCACAGTGTGTGCTCAGACATGGCTCCCCATCTGTACATACATATCAGCATTTCATGCAAGTGTGCCCCCCCCCCCGCACACCACATGTGTTGTGGGGCAGAGCGGGGGGAGCGCGAAACACACGCATGCCACGTGTTGTGGTGTGTGGGGGTGCGTGGAACACACGCATACCATATGTGTTGTGCAGGGGGGAGCACGGCGGAGCGCGTTAAACACGTGCATACCACATGTGTTGAGAAGGGACCCAACACTCTGGCACGCCACATGTGTGTTGCTTGGCAATGCCACAGTTGTGGGGGCACTTAGACAAATTTGACACCCAGCACAAAAGTGGTGGCCTGCTCACTATTTTCATCCTGACTGCGCAATTGCCATCACATTTCCTAAAGTGTTCCACGAGTGGTATTGGATGTTTGTGTGTGGTACCTGAAATGTGGCTGACACCTGATGAGAGGGGGATCAAACAGGCACACACAGGGAACTCTGTCTTTCGGCCGCTGGTGTGCACAAATGGTTGTGGCGACAGGTGTATGAGGCGTTAGTGGTGGCTCTGATTTTTCACGAATGGCATGTAATTCCTCCTTCGTGCACTAGCCAGCTTCAATCGTGCTTATATGTGAAGGGGCCCTAAGCAAAGCTTGTATACTTAGTTGTAATGGTGTGTGATTCCAGAATGTTGTTAGAACCTTAGACCTCAAAATTTTTACAAGAGCAATTCAAGCCTTTTATTTCCCGTTAATTATGTAATTTTTTATGTTAATTTACTGTCTGAATGTATTTATAAATTGTATAGGTTCTTGTTATCATATACACACTATTATTATTATTATTATTATTATTATTATTATTATTATTATTTTATTTTTACTTGTATTTTGTCATTTGATTTTTAAATGGACCACAATGGAAATAAATGTTTTTACTTTTTTGTGTAATCCATGTATTTTTACTGCCCTCTGCTGGAATTGCGTGTGAATCCAGAAAGTAGTTAGCAACATCCATTGTTCAGTGTTGCTAGTTAATATCCGTAGCTTCTTTAAAAAATGGCAAATGGCAAATATCGGCTGTCCACAGTTTGTCTGTGATCAAAGCTGCACGCACCCATGCACAGCTGTTGTAAGCAGGTACTTTTAATTTGACCAAAAAAAAAAAAGCCGGTGGAAGAAGACATTAAAACCACTACACATTTCACTCATGGTACTAATGTGAGACTTAACTCACTCGTGGTAATAGCAACATAACACTTAACTAAACTGGCTAAACCAATTGAACTACAACAACTCTGGAAATCAATATCACTAACAACACTGTGAAACTAACATGAACCACAATATATTTAAAACCTCAAAACCCAGAACTCCCATGGTGCATTGCAGCCAGTGGTGGGCACACTTCCGATAATCCGATAACAGATAATTCTGGAAGATAATGTTTTCATTATCGGATTATCTTTTTAGATAACTTTAAAAACCATTATCGGACCAATTATCTTCCGATTAATTTTTGCCCAATAACTTTTAAACAGATAAACAAAGCTGAACAGGGACAAGCACTTTTAAAATCAGTTCAGCACCCACCTGTTAAAAGTTTTGTAACAGACACACAGTTATAACCTCTGCAAACAGAAGAGAACTGCTTGTATGAAAAGCGTCAATCCTCTGCAGACAAAGGAGAAACAGCCAAAAAAAAAACCCCCAAAAAAAACAAAAAAAAAAAAACACACATTTCCCCTAACACCATACCAATATGCTGGCAATATCACCTAAGTCATTCAGAGGCATACATTTTTAACTTATGGTTTAAATTTTAACCAAACTAATTTTGGACAAGTTATTTAAAATTACTGTCTGAAGTTTTATAAAGTGAAAATATCAGATATATGTTTTAGTTTTAAAGTAATGTGCTAATTTTTAAGGTTCTGTGAGCACATGCTGTGCCCCGCAGTGCATTATGGGTACAATGATGTACCCATCACGACAGGACAAATGCATTTCAGACACTCTGTTCAGGCTCCACAGACAACAGCATTAAACTCTAGTGCCTAAAACTCTCTTGAATATATTCTCTGTGTTTATAGACGTTGGTTTTGTATTTGCGTTTGTTAAATTCCACGCATTTTAAATGTAGCAGACAGGGATTATCTGGAATTTTGTTTTCAAGGCCTCTACTGCCATCTACTGGCCAGGCGTGTTCATGGCAGTATTCGCCCTAAGTACTAAGCATCTGGGAACCAGTAGATGGCAGTGTTCTATTTAATTTGACCCCGGTTATATCAGATGATTGTCAAATCAACTTTTTGGCTTTGCAAATGGCTTTTTTTTTTTTTTTTTTTTTTTTACAAATGAGGTTTAAAAACAAAACAACAGCAATAATAATAATAATAATAATAACATTACAAGCCAGCTCTGCAGTGTTTGCACAGGCACAGTGCAATCGTTTGGATGCTTGTAGCTTTTCAGCAGCAGGAAACCCTCACGACGGCCGCCGACCACAATAATATATCAAACAGGTTTGATTCTCATTCGACCATACGATCGGCGATCAGGGGGTGGTCGTCAGATGTTGACCGCAGCTTGATACTCCATGTACACTACACGATGCAGGACGCACGATTAACCAGAAACTCGGTCCAAAAAATTCCTGCATGAAAAATCATCTCGCACAGTGTAAAGCACGTTTTACAACATCATAAAATGTGCGCACATTCTCTCCACATGCAAAACATTTTGCGATGACACTTCCAGGGCTCCAAAAAAATGCCTGTTTTTACAAATTAAAAAAATGGAATATTTTACAAAAGCACATTTATCTTTAAGCACCAACACACAACAGATGTCACATTAACGTGTTGGTTTACATAATGAATGACTGAACCAATCAGTGTTTAGCAGAGGCACTTTTACCCAGAATCCTTTGCGATCTGTCTGTTACAAAAACCTCAGAATTAGTGCATTATTCAACATTAAAAGATATATGTTATATTTTAACTTTGTACAAATGACAAAATTGACATTAATGGAGTTATTCTATTGGTATTAATGTTATTTATAAATTAAAACCATAACTCAGCATGACTATTTTTCAAGAACTCCGCCTGACCGGAGCATTGTAATTGATAGAGAGTTGGCTTTATGGCTGCTCTCAGAGTGCCTCTGTGCTGGAAGCGCTGTAGAAAATAAGAGCTGCCAGCAGGGGCAGAATGTTGAAAGAAAAAAGTGTGGTCTTATTGTTTGGGTCTGTTGTTATTTTTAATGTTATGAGAAGCTATTAAATTTGTTTTACTAGTAGTTGTAAATGTGCCAGAGATAATATTGGAATTTATCAGTTATCTGTAACTTCTGATACATGTTTGGGCAGTTTATTGTTTTATCTTTATCGAAGATAACTTTTCAGTTATCTGATTATCTGTTATCGAAGTTAATTTTTTGGTTATCTGTGCCCACCACTGACTGCAGCACAATGTCCATTGTTTGTTGGTTAGCTAAAATTGCGAATTTCTCCAAAAATATTTTTCCTATCATCTTTTCATTTTCGCAGTATTCATCTTTGACCCAAAATATATAAGTATACCAAATGGCAAATGTCAGCTCTCCCTTGTTTTTGCATACACACGTGCTTATGCACACACAGGCCACTTGACTATTATAATATAGAAGATGCCACATGATCTTCAGTTAGAACTTTAAATACAACAAAAGGTTCCTCATTTAACCCAGAATTATGCCAGTGAGTTATTCAGAGGTTTTTACTAGTAATTTCCTCAATTACTGGAGTCTTCTGGAATGTTCCATGTGCTTTATGGAGGCATTCATCTTGGTATTTGTAAACAGTCTGGACAGTAATGCACAAGAACATTATCCATAAATGCAATGAAATTCACTGGGCAAAAAGGAATAATTCAGCAGTTTCAGGAGAATAAAATGTCAGTGAATAAGATTTTCTCATGTTCCTCTCGCCTCACATATCAAATATTATTTCTGGTCAGGGGGCTAATTGTTCTCTGCATGTCTTTGGCTCCTTGATTAATTGCAGACACTGAAGCTGCAAACCCATGGGAACAGCTTTAGAAATGAATTCTTCCTTTAAAAAGCCATTACAAGATGGAGATTTGCCTCAATGGATCACACATGAAGTTTATAATTTCCTTAAGTGTTTTACTAATGTTACAAAGATTTTATTTGCAAATTACAATTTTCAGTGCAGAGTAAAACATGTTTGCAGCCCAAACTACCCCAAAGCCATTGAGATGATGCCTCCTTTAAATAAATAAATAAAAATTGCTTTCATTTTTACATGGTGTTCATTGGGTCTATTTTGGAAAATAAATATAATTTTCAGCTGTTTGTCCTACCCAATGAGTCATAATTTGATGAAACTTTTACATACAGGAAACCTTGCCTCTTGCCATGGATTTACACAAGATGATCAGGCCACTGACCCAAAATTCAAATCCTGTGCTTGTCCACTGTTGAATTAAGTCCAGTATAAGCCCCATGGCCCACTG
Source organism: Thalassophryne amazonica (assembly GCF_902500255.1). NCBI lineage: Eukaryota > Metazoa > Chordata > Actinopteri > Batrachoidiformes > Batrachoididae > Thalassophryne > Thalassophryne amazonica. Next base: position 59,832,604 of record NC_047117.1, read on the forward strand.
ATGCCTGTGCTTATCCCTACACACTGTATTGTGAAGCAGATGAGTGTCTACAACTCCACCTGGATGGGACACAAATCCATCACACATTATTTCCCCAGCTAAGGCCACCTCACACTGACAACTTGGTGGACTGGGATAATGCAGATGAATTGACTTGAATTACCATCGCGCTAACTTTGGATATTATTTTTAGCTTCATGCAGTGATGTCAGCTTTGTTTTGCACATGACAAAGCAATTGATTCAGGGCAGCATGATGGCAAAGTGATCAGTGTACTTGCTTCCAAGACAGTTACTCCTTCAAGACTACATTTGCCCATTTTCCATATAATACGGAGGTGTAAAACTGCCAAATCAACATTCAGATCTGCTGTTTCAATCCTGAGCAAAAAAAAAAAAAAAAAAAAAAATGGAGAACATCAAAGGTTCAGAAAGCAGGTGATGCAAAGATGCAGTGTGTTTTCCAAATACATCTTTTCATGCCTCCATGCTTGAGATAAACCACAGAAAACTCATTTTTTACAGACACATATTCACACAGGATTAATATAACCTGTGGAAATTTGTATTTTTCATTTTACAGAAGGTAAAAGGTACAGAAATACTAGCAAAATAAAGGATATAATGATACATTGGCTGATATATCAGCCAATCATACTGCACGCATGACAACACATTTATGAAGGCAACAGAAGGAAATATTTTGCGGCTTTGATAGCTGAGCATGGTTCATGTTCAATGAGGTAAGAAAACAGACCATTTTAACATAAATGCTGTTGAATGAAGACTATTGTCCAAGCAGTACTAATAATATAAACTGTTGTGGTTTGGCCCCTGTCTGTGCCTTTCTGTTAGTTGTCTGTGTTCTGTCCCCTGTCTGTCTTTGTCATCCTTACTGGCTGTGTCTGTGTTCAGTTCCTAGCCATCTTTGTTAGTCATCTTTGTGATTTGTCCCCTGCATAGGTCCGTGTGTTTATGGTCATTGTACGTCAGTTATGTTCCTCATCTTAGTTGTGTTGTCTTCTTGTGTTTGCACTTATTTGCTTCTTTGAGTTCCATGTTAGTGTTCTGCCTTTGTTTTGTACTTGGTTGTCTTGTGTTTTCTTTTTCTTTTCTTTTTTTTTTTGGATTTGTATTATGAGATGCTTTTGATTCTTCACACTTTGTATGTGTTAGTTTCTGTGCGTTTGTTGTTTTCCACTCTCCCATATTTTTCCGGAGCACTCCACACCTGTCACTCATTTGGTCAATTATATTTCAGCATTTAAGACTGCACTATTTCCTGTTTTGTTGCTGGATTATTCTTTGGTTCCTCCAGCGTTTTTTTCTGTGAATATTAATTACTCTACGGAACCTGGGAGAGGTCACTTAAAGTGATGTTTTTTTCTGGCCATGATAATTTGTGCACGTTTTCCTTTAATTGAGCCCACAAATTAATAAAACGTGTTATCAAATTAATAAAACGTGCGCAGAATATAATAAAATTAGTGCACAATACAATAAAATGAGAGCACAATATTAGAAAACGAGCGCAAAATAATAAAATGAGTGCACAATATAATAAAACGCATGCACAATATAATAAAACGAGTGCACAATATAATAAAACATGTGCACATTCTCTCCACATGCAAAACATTTTGCAATGACACTTCCAGGGCTCTGTATTACCCCTTACACCTCTGTATGTTTTTGCCATTGTGTTACATTTCAGTGTTCATTGACCTGTGTTTCCCAATTTGTGCATTGCTGCCCTTTGCCTGCATTTTGGTTTTGTATTTTGCTTTTTTGACTCCTGTGGCATCTTTTGTACTCCCCCAGCTTGTTCTGGACCTTATTCACGTGTGCCTTGAACAATAAATCACCTTTGTAATCTCCTTACTCCTTGCATGGTTGCTGCCTGCATTGTTGGGTTCATTTTGAAAATTCAAACACAACAATAAGCAGAAATTGTTGAATTGAACAGTCGCTTCAGTGACTTGTCGTCCAATTTCCATGGTTTGTGAACACACTACATATGACTGTGGCTGAGTTCAGCTAGATCGCACCCCAGACCACCTCTGCAGTTTGGTCCACACACGCACTAGTGGGCCAGATCCAGCCACGGTTAAGCTCACACTGGTCAAACAAACTGGACTCTGGGGGCAGAATGTGCTTGGGTCCAGCCTAGAGTGCATTTTGCAGCACAGCAGTGCTCCCCTATACACTATACTGGTTGCTCAATCAGATTGACAAGTTTCAGAACCCTAATTTTTGAGAAATGAAGGATCAAACAGAGCAAATATGAAAGGAAACAAAATCATGTGTGTAGAAGGCATAATGAATTCAGCAACCTCACCACTAGATGACACTATAACCTCCACACTGTGGCTTTAAATAACCGCTAATTTAAAAAATGATGAATATTAATGAATTAATCAAAGAATCATTTCAGAAAATCTTAAATATAGACAATCATAAACACCTTATATATTGTAATAATTCTAATTAATACAAGACTCGTCTGTCCGAACGTAATCGGACAGGACAGAAATGAGACAAAGCAACAATGATGCAATTTGTCATTTGAAAAGTGCAGCACAATTTCACCAGAACTCATTGTACGAGCATGGATGCCAAAAGTTAACAAAAATGAGAGAGAGACAGACCGAAGGAAAGACAAATGGATAGAGAGAGATGTGAAAAGTAATAACAGTATTTGAAAGCGGCACCACATAACCAATATTTGCTTTACGTAAGACTTGTTCTGCGAGTTATTTTCCGTACATCAAGACGAGCCCTCTCTCTAGAGATAACGTGTGTTTTCTGCCTGCAGCCGCGGAGCTGCTGCACCATATGAAAGAAAAACTACCTGTTTGTGAAACCTACAGGACGTAAGTGTGCACTTACGAATCTTGAGAGTGAAAGCAGAGAGCGAACATGACCGAGCCTCTGGGTTTCAGATTTTGTGGAGTGCTTATCGTCCCCAGTGGGGGTGGGGGTGCTGGAGTAAAGCATGCGCTCGCATGCACACATGCACAGTGTCCCGCTGTAGCCACCACACAGGCCTATTCAGCATCACGCTGGAATGTGTGAGGCGTCATCGTAAACCTCGCTAATGTTTCTAAAGAACTGGGGGTGGTGGGGGTGTTCACATACGCTATATCTTGCACAGCATCCTGGTTTTACTTTTCCCATTTTCGGCTACTAAGCATCAGAATTTTGACAACACAAGCAATTAACATTAACGACTGGAATAATTCTCCATCCAGATGCACTTAGCATCTGTATTACAACAAATATGACATGGCGTGTACGTGGCCGCAAATTTGTGTGCACGCGCATCTTGTAAAATGGCATTTAAAGGAATGGCGACAGTTATTCTGCCCACTACACTGTTTGGTAATGGAAGTGACAGAAACGGCCGCACAATCCAAAATAGCTTTGCCTGTGGAATCAGAGCTTCAAAAACTCAGAGTATCCTCTCGGGCTCCTAACGACATGTTATTGTGTCAACTGCGCCATGAAAATGGACATTTCATATCCAAACACAGCACGGTGCCACTCTGCAGAATAAAGGTGTGTGCTTGGAAGCGTAAGGTGCATTTTGTAAGTGTAGTGTGGAATATTCCATTATAGGTGAAAGCTGAGCAAAAAAAGGTTTAAAGCAGCAGTGTTCGCCTTCCATTAAAAGCGTATGATTGTGCCTTGAGGTGCTCTGTCAGCTTGTGTGTGTGCGTATTTAGGTGACAAAGGACAGAGGTCACATTGAGGGCAGTCTACAGCCAGCAGGAATAAATGGGAGGATTTGGGCTTTGCCATTTTTTTACCAGCAGCTTTAGTTTGGCATGGTAAACAAAAAAAACACATAATGGTGAAACACAGTGATTTCACATTTAATTATTATTACCATGTTATTGTCATGTCATTGTCAGGTATTAGTCTGTCTGTTGTACACTGAAAAATATTTTAAATAAAATATGTCACAATTTTCTGATGGCAAAGTTTCAATTCACACATTTTGGTTCCCTTTTTTTCAGTCTATGGTGAAAAATGGCAGTGAGGCCCATTGGTGTCACTTCATATCTGCAGATTCTGTAATGTGAGGACAATGAGAGATTAAGACCCCATCGTAGAGCATTACAACCCATCATACATCAACATGAGAGTTGCCATGATAACACCAGTCCATTGCAGATGCTACCACTTTACAGCTGGATGGACTGGAACAATGCAGATGAAATGTTTTGTCCACGGACTAAATGATGTCCTTGGAGAAATCAAACCAGGTCAGGTCTGTCAGCATGTGTCGGCATCCACCACACAATGGAACTGCCTTGGGTCCTGGGTGGCAACCACCCAAGTAGACAATCCCCACGTCTGAAAAAGTAACCATCTATCTGCTGCTCCCAGGTGAAACATCAGCATCCCCTTTGCCATCTCCACAAGCACATGGGCTGAACCCTGATCCACCTGAGTGATGGATCGCATAAAGAGAAATACACCACATGGCCAAAATGTCATAGTTTGCATTCCCTCACACTGCCTTCATTCATTTGACACATTTATTCCAGTGCTACCAAGAATTCTCCCAAGAGACAAGCATCAAAGACATCTAGGTCACTGGGTAGCATCTAAGTCTCAACCATTCAGTGAGACAGGGAGCCCAGGATCCCAAAGACATAGACCTTCATTTCATTCTCCTGCAAAGACATCAGTATCACCAAACACCTCTGTCCAGCAAACTTATAACTCCATAAGCTCTTCCCAGACATCTCAGTCTCAAAGGCAGAAGACCCAGAGTCATGAATTTTACTGCCATATGTAAATGTCTGTACAAGGTCAATACTTTCATTGCATAGAGATAAATGTTTACTGATCCCCTCAAGGAAGTAATTAAAAATCATCATCTTTGTCTTGATCCAGGACAATCACAAGCAAGGACAATCAAATCCAGGTATACATACTCATAACCCAATTCCTTATTGCAATAGGCCACCTGTCGTACATGTATTGCATATGTATTTGGGGCTTGGCTGCCTGCACAATGTTTGCAGAGCATCAAATATCTGTGCAAATGAGGCAGCAAGAACAAACAGGGTAGATTAAGTCTCCTCGGTGGTCATGAGTGTGTTTTGGGCATAAACGCAACCAATCAATGTAGCATCTGCAACTGTCTTTACAACAAGTCTGTCAAATGATTGTGCTTTGCTATTACAACAGCACACTCAGAGGTGAGAGCTTTTCTGGTGAGCACATGAATTTGTGTACATAATGCACACATGAAATCATCATGCAAAGGAGACATGAAGCTGGCAAGGCTTTGGCTGGCACCTCTCGCACAGGTGCCAGCCAAATTCCAGGTGACACACACGAACACCTAACATCGCTCACATGGCACTTAGAAAATGTGTGGCCAGTCGCACTCTTCACACAACGACAGACTGCAGATAAATCATTGTCGTACTGCTGTGAAATTTGTCTAAGTCCCACACGAGTGTGACTTTGCAAACACACACACTCACACGTGGGTGTGTGCGCTCCACTCATGGGAGGCGTGGCTTCCGACAGAAGCAGGTGTGGTGATCTGTCATTCTGGACATTCCAGCTGGATAAACCTACTGTGTTTGGACAGTCATGGACTAACAACTGTCCACTGTGAGGCGCGTGTGTCTGATTGCTGTACTTATGTGGACATAAATTAAAAATGTATATCGCCGTGGTGACAAGCTGCAGTGAGCGAGCGCGTGCACGGAGCGGACAACAACAGCCCCCCAGGCTGAAACCGACTGTCAGATGAGAACACGCAGCGAGCGATCTGACCGTCACATCACCCACTTAAGCTCTGTTCCACATGACGCGGTGTCTGTGCTGTGGCGCACCGTGCACAAGACACACGTGTCGGGCAGAACGTGCGCATGGCCGACTGGACGCACCTGACCAGTAGATGTGGACATCAGAGCACAATGTTTCTCATTCATGTCATTTCATGACTGTATGTCTGTGACCATGGCTCATCACCAGAGAAACAGATGGATCATATTTGTATTGCTCGAATGATAAATGCAGTGTTTTTATATGGTGTGGGATTTTAATTTCTTTGTAATACTTCAATGTCCTTCCTGATATGAGGCAGCTTCCTGCAGCTTTCAAAGAACAGCTCAGTAGCTCAGTGGTAAAGTCGCTGACTGGGAATCAGAGGTTTTAAAAGGTGCGAGTTCGCATCCCGGGTGGTGTGTTTTTCTTCTTTTTTTTTTATTATTCCACCGGCTGGTTTTTATTTTTTTATTTATTCCACATAAGCAGCACGATGTGGTTCCACATGTACCATCTGGTTTTTACTTCTTCCACATGTGGTGCACCCGGTACTGTTCCTGCTCGACGGACACTGGCGCATGCATAAACCCTTGCACCAGGTTCGTGAACGCCTGCCAGTCGGTGCAATGTTTCGTGCACTAATTTCGAACTGTTTCGAATAAGCTAAATAAGCTGGTGGACATCATGGAAAGCCGATAAGCAGATATTGTGAGGGATGTACGGAATGGAAGCAGAGCCTCTGTCTTCTACTCAATGAATTGTGGGGAACATCATGGGTCCATGCCTTTTATTTTGGCTTGAAGATTTTTGCTGTGCAGTGCACAGTGCACAGTGCAAGTGAATTTGGGACCCATCCAACTGCATTTTCCTGTTTGCATGGTGCATAGGGGAGGTGATGGTCTAGTGGTTAAGGTGTTGGGCTTGAGTCCAGAAGATCATGGGTTCAAATCCCAGCCTGACTGGAAAATCACTAAGGGCCCTTGGGCAAGGCCTTTAACCCCCTATTGCTCCCGGTGTGTAGTGTGCGCCTTGTATGGCAGCACCCTGACATTGGGGTGAATGTGAGGCATAATTGTAAAGCACTTTGAGTGTCTGATGCAGATGGAAAAGTGCTATATAAATGCAGTCCATTTACCATTTACCATAAAACAAGTGCAAATTAAGGTGCAAAGTGCAAAGGAGTTGTATTTACTCAGATATGGATTTGAGCTGAATCTGAAGATATGGGTTTGAACTACCGTAAATGAACCTATTAATTACATTGTCATTTGTCATCCCCTTTAAGACATATTGTATGTACACCAGCAAAGAAATGGATCTGCATGCAATGCTCATTTTTGGAAGCAATAATCCATCACAGCTCACTGCTGCATTTGAGTGCCTCGTTTTGTCATGTCACATCCTCATCCTCCTCCAACTACCCATTGCTGTCTGCCAGCCTGGGGAGTAAGAAAACAAACACGAAGCGATATAAACCAGAGTTACTAAGCTTTGATCATTTCAATTAGATTTCCCTTTTATTTCAAAGTCAATTTTTGTTTTAATTCAGTTTCATGGTAGAATGATGTGCATCCCTGCAAGAAAATGATACATGTATCATGAACCTGCCCATGTAACACATATGTGAATATTCCACCTTGTAAATAACAGAACCATTCTGTGCTCGACTGTAGGCCAGATTTTTGCTGGTTTATGGTGCCATCACTTTCTGCTGCTACACAATACCTTTGCATCAAGCAATACACCTGACCCCATCTCATTTTGAGACCAACATGCACATCGCCGTATAAATGAGCACCATGATACGCATTAGTTATACCAACTGGGCACTAAGCTTGAAAATGACATGAGGAATGACACTTGCACACTGCTTTGTGCCAGATAGAAGATAAGCCCCTTTAACTTTGCAGATGGTGCCATGATCTTTGTGGAATTGACGGATATTGTGATTGGCAGTTCATTTGTTTGGAAAGATTATATATGTCATTTAGTTACAAAAGGAATAAGATAGGTCCAAGGACAGACCCTTGTGGGACCTCATGTAACCCTCCAAAAGCCAATGCCAAGGGTGAGGCCGAGGCCAAGGGTTTAACCCTCAAGGCCAAGGCATAAACAAAGGGGAAAAAAACGGAAAGTGGCTCATACAAAGGCAGACAGAACTTGGACTTTTATATCCAAAGCATGGTATTATGAAAGTAATTTCAAAACCAGCAGCTATTTACAGTAAAAGTATTGTGTCTGAATTGTACAGGTTGCTTAGTTGCCCAAATTATATTTGAAAACATAATTAAAACTTGAAAACACCAAAAAGTGCATGGTGAGTAACTTCCAGTCAGATTACAAATACATTAGATTAGTTTAGATCAACCTTTATTACCCATTGGCAAGTATCCTTAAGGCAAATTCAGTTTCCAGCAGCACTGTATAGCAGCACACAGGGTAAGAAGCACACAGTATCAAAACTGAAAGTAAAAACATTTTGCAAATATAATATAAATACCATAAATACTACGTCTTCCTGTTACTCCTCCTCCCGCTGAGTGAGGGGGTTTTCAGTCTGTTGGTCCTGCACTTGGGAAGGAGCAGTCTGTGGCTGAAGAAGCTCCTCTGGTTGCTGATGACAGTGTGCAGAGGGTGACTGGCATCGCCCATAATGTCCAGCATTTTGTCCAGTGTTCTCTTCTCTGCCACCATCACCAGAGAGTCCAACTTGATACCAACCACAGAGCTAGCCTGATCAGTTTGTCCAGCCTGGATGTGTCCTTCTTGGAGGTGCTTGCCCCCAAGCATACCACGGTGTAAAATAGGACGCAGGCTATTATGGACTGGAAGAACACAGGAGTTTCCTGCAAATGTTAAACGACTGCAGCCTCCTCTGGAACAGTGTTGCCACAGTTACTTTGAAAAGTTACGTACTTAGTTACTTTTTTAGTTACTGTATAGAGTTACTTCATTAGCCTCTATATGCAGTTATTTTATTAGCAGCTGCCGACAACTTGTAACTAGTAATCTAACTCGGTTACTGTTAGGACTGAGTAATCAGCAAAGTAACTAATAGTTACTTTTCTGAGTACTCAATGTTAAAAATACCCAAGTTAGATTACTAATTACTTTATTAGTTACAGTCAGCAGCTACCGACAAGTCTGCTAATGAACTTAACTGTATAAAGTAACTGTAAAATATAACTGTAAAAAGTAACTGATAAAGTAACTTTTCAAAGTAACTGTGGCAACACTGCTCAGGAAGTCCAGCCTGCTCGGTTCCTTCCTGTACAGGTGGTTGGTGTGGGTGTCCAATGTCCAAAGTCAATGACCAGCTCCTTTGTGTTCGAGGTGTTGAGCTGTAGATGGTTTGTGTGGCACCAGACAACAAAGTCCCTGACTAGGCTCCTGTACTCCTCCTCTCTGTCATCCCTGATGCATCCAACAATGGCTGTCATCTGCAAACTTCTCAGAGTTGTAGCAGAGTTAAATCCAATTTGTAATTTTGTCACCTTTGTCTAAATGTGCCTGAAGTGTTTTTCATATTATTCGATTCATGCATGTATTTTTAACGTTTCAAGGCAAAATTTTCTTTCCTAAAACTTCTTTCCTGCTTCACTTGTCATTGCCCTCCAGTCAAATGATGTGTTGTGCAAATTATACTTGGTACAATATAAAAATAATTACTTTCACAGTCATTCCATATGCCTTGAAAATGGTTTGAATTTTCTTGAGATGACCAAGGCATTGAACACAAAAGGCCAACGCCAGGGGGGAAATAAATAATAAAAATGGAGCCGTTGCCTGCGGGAGCCTTCAGGTGAAGGATGAGCACTGAGAAACGACAGTGTAGTTGTTAAAATGGACTTGTTTTTCTAACCTCGGTCAACAAGAGGTTAAGATCACAAAAGTATCTCCAGTGTATATTCATTGGGTTGGTTGAATTGGATTGTGGATGGTTCTCCATATGTTTGTTTTTCTGAATTAATAACCAAGTTTTATATTATATTCATCTTATGAAAGAAACCCCGTTGTAGCTCTGGTTTTTGGTTTTGATCTGTTTAATCTTTAAAAACATAAAAAATGTATCTCTTCTGCAATTGCTTGTTGCAATGTAAACCCATTGTTATGATGAGCAGCTCTCAAGGAATGAGATAACCCCAGAAATGCAGGTCAGCTAGACTCAAAAGTAAATTCCAAAAATATGCAAAAGTTTAATGTCCAAACGTGAATCAAAAATACTATTACAGGAGGAATAAAGATACAATCACAAACCCGACCAAGGGAGTGGGGAAATAAAGTTCCACCAAAATACAAGAAATTAATGTCCAATTGTTATCCTAAAAATCAGAGAAGGTTGAGTGGGGAAAAAGAACAAAATACAATACAAACACACATCTTTGGTAGAGCAGAATACAACTTACATGCTCTCCTGACTGTGAGGCCTGATCCTAAAAACTGCTTTGGTGACAATGAAATTCAATGTAGAAAAACTGTCTTTTGAACATGTCGCCATCTCCACATCTGAGGCATCATCAAGCTCTTTTTGGAAAATCAAGGTATGTTGAAGGAAACCCTTTCATTTTGATTTGTGGAAGGTGACAGCTTTGAACTATAAGTCTTCCTGCAGCGAATAAGCCAATACTACGCGCTCATCTCATGCACGAGGCGCTTTGTGGTGTCTGACTGTTTCAGACTCTGGGAACAGTCGCTCCCGCGACATGCATCACGAATGAGGATGCGTGCGTCTCTGCGTGTGTGTGTGCGCACACATGAAGTATTGTTTGTGTCAGAACGGGATGGTGTTTGATTGGCTGGAGGCGGGTTTGCATATTCATGAGGAGGAAAAAACGATTTGCGGTGTGATGAAAGTTGACAGAAGGGTCTGCTGGATCGACGTTGACACAGCTAAATTAACTGGAGAGTGATGTCAGTTTGTCACACACACGTGTACACAAAATGGCAAACAAGACTGGAAGCTTTAAATGAAAAACCCAAATTAAATAAGCAAAAACCAGATCACCGTGTCTATGTGTAAAAGAAGAGAATCCAAACTTGAATCACGCTTGTTCGGAGATAAACACGAGTGTTAAAGTCAAGACTTTTAATCCCAGGTGGTTTGATGACAATGCACGGCTTCCAGCTGTGAATCACTAAACATCGCCACAATGCGTTAAAATCACACACTGTTCCACATTATTCCCTCTCAGCGACAGGACTCGGCTCTGGATGACATCACCACCACAGTCTGCCTCTGTTGTTCATCATGAAGATTTACTTGTCACAATTTTATGATTTGACAGAAACACACATGCGAACGTACGTGCATGATTCTGCTCGCACACCCCACTCCCGCCCTTCTCCGCCTCCCGCCGCGCTTCACTTTCATCTCCATCCTCAATGCCAGGTTCTCGCTCCTAATTCTTCCCCTCTCATCTTCCCCCGCTGGGTATCCAAAGTGTCACAATAAATAAAAAAATAAACTGAAAGCACATAAAGGAAGAAAAAAAATCAAATGAATAAAGAAAGAAAACGGTTATGTAAAAGGGGCTAAAAACTGAGCAGAACAATAAATGCATGTCGAAATGGAGAATGAAATAAAGAATATGAAAGTCATTCAGTTTATCTATAGAGTGCCAAATCATTGCATAACGTGTGTCAAAGCTCTACACATGAAGATCGTCTAAACCGTAACCACCCCATGAGCAAGCACCAAGGCAACAGTGGTCAGGAAAAACTCATTCATTTTTGGCTTACAGGAAGAAACCTCAAGCAGGCCAGACTCAGCGGGGTGACCATCTGCTGTGACCATGCTAACAATACAAAACAAAAACTACAACACAAACTGAACAACACATGCAATGACAGAATTCCTGTAGCTAAACAAGGTGTAGGTCAGAATCCCAGAGAGACAGACTGCACTAGAAAAGTGGCAATTGCAACTCAGCCATATGGGGTGAACAAGCCAGTGGATTCTGAGAATCAGTGCCAAACATGGGGGATTGAAGGTAGTTGTAAGAGCAAAGGTGTAAATCTTGCATTTTTTTTTTAAATATCAGGCACAAACGCCAGTGTATTTTAAGAAGAAAGACTAACATGGTTTGGACATGTGCAGAGGAGGGATCCAGGGTACATAGGGAGAAGGATGCTGAGGAGGAAGTCACCAGACAGTAGAAGAGGGAGGCCAAAGAGGAGTTTTATGGATGTAATTCAAGGAGACATGTAGGAGGTTCTTGTGAAAGAAGATGCACAGGGGCAGTTCTATGAGAAAGCCGCATCCGTTACTGCCACCCAAGAGCCTTTTTATTGTCAATAGGATGAAGGAAAAAAATGGACATACCATAATTGTCTGGGATGGCTAGGTCACAGCGGGACCATTAAAAGCAGTAACAGATGTAACAGGCTCATGGAACTGCCCAGAGGACCATGTGGAATGGAGACAGATGATCTGCCCTGATAACTAATGGGGGCAATAGGGAGAAAAAGGAAAAAATGGAAAAAGAAGAAGAAGGAGGCAAAAAAGTAGATGGCAGTCTCTTTTCAAAAAGGCCTCAAAGCACATTGGAGTTCTATTTTTTAAAAGACACTGGCATCCTGTCAAGGGGAGTAGTAGACCGTCATCTCCTTGACACTGTGATATCCAGAGACAAGCACGGGCACCAGTGGGTCTCAGGGCCTGTATAGGACTTAGTCTATTGTGGCATTTTGGATTCCTTCCACCTCCTCCACAGTCAAAATAAAACACACACATACACCAACAAAACCCAACTCATTCTTCAGTACACCAACAGACATACAGATAAAACATTTTGACACTTAATGTCCACCCCTGTCTTCCAATCCCAGTACATCTACTGTCCTCCTTCCACACCCACATTCAGTTATCTCAAATTACATGCAGTTTAATTATTACAGCGCCGGAGCTGTGCTGTTCATTAGCTAAAGAACGGTGCAACTGAGTGCAGAAGGGTTAGAATGGTGATTTTATTACCGCATGCTGGAAATGGAAGTGTTCAGTGGGAACAGAGATTAAGCAAATGAAAATGCAGCTAATGAGCCATACAGGAAGTGAAATATTGTGCCGGCAATAAAGTAAACAATGAATACCAATGATCTAATGCATTATTTATTACATGTGAGACTGACTACGATGGGATAATCAATAAGCCACAGTCAGCTCAACAGAATAGTCCCAAAAAAAACCGCACAGAGCTAGAAAAAGGCACAAGGCACATCAATCTGGCGAGGGACAAAAGCACCCAGTGATCTTATATAACCCCAGGTGATGAGCTGCAAATCAGGAACAGGTGTGCGTGGAAAACACCAGAACAAGGGCATGGCCAGAGAGAGCAAAACACCCACAACCAAGAACAAAGAGACAGACAAGAGCGATTGAGACAGACAGACCCAAGCAGAAAACCCCAGCAAGAGAATAAACCCACAGAAACCCAATGAATCAAACACACAATAGAAAATAAAAACAGATAACCAGACAAACTCAAACCCTGACAAGAATGGCAACACTGGAGATTTACCTGCTCCATTCAACAGTGAACCCATCTGACTTTTATCCAGGCTAGTTCATCTTTCAGTCTATCTGACAAACCTCTGTGCTATTTAGCCTACATCTGAAAGTTGGACTACCAGCATAAAGACCATGGTTCAAGTCCAGGTACAACCACTTCAGGCTACCGCTGTGTGACACTTGATCTGGACTGTCCCAGTTCAACTAGCTCCAGACATGAACTAAGGTGAAATTCTATAACAAAAGTGAGAATTGATACTCTCACTTTAAAGCACATCACCTGGGACAGTGTGACATTGGATTAAATCAATAATCCATTTAATATCCCCATCACACATACGCCAATTGAGGCCAAATTGCGTCAGAATGACACATCCGGCCACAAGTGGGAACTATTGAGGTGAGGTCTGAAGACCAACGGACGGCAGTCTGTGACCATGTACATATTTGGTGCCATTCGCTCAGCTGTCCCGAGTGCGTTGCACATGGTCAAGCACTCTTGCCGCCATTGAGATGTGACGCACATCTGACCATAAGCAAATAACAAACAAGAAATTAGAGTTCACTGGAAAGGCTGCATCTGATGTATGTGACTGCTGCAAACTTTCAGCAAAGGTGTCCAGTGGCACGCGTGTGCGGGGCTGGAATGATCACTCAGCTGTATGTGTGTGTGCGTGTTCATAAAAGCTGCATGAGCCACTAAGCATGCATGCATGGCACGTGTGCGCATGGTGCGCATGTGGCACACGAATCACACATGCCACTGGACACCTTTGCTGAAAGTTTGCTGGCAGTGGGCCAAGCAGTCACACCATGCGTCAGACGCAGCTTTGACACATATGGTGCGAGTCTGGTCCATACATTGGTTGTATTTTGGTGTCCATTACTGGCAGGAACTGTGCAAAGGAAAGAACACGTATGGACATCGGGCAGTCTTCTGTACCTTTTATGGCCGTCTGACGGCAGTCTGTGTCATCTAGGGGAGGTGATGGTCTACTGGTTAAAGTGTTGGGCTTAAGACCAGAGGATCCTCGGTTCAAATCCCAGCCTGACCAGAAAATCACTAAGGGCCTTTGGGCAAGGTCCTTAATCCACTAGCTGCTCCCGGTGTGTAGTGGGCGCCTTGCATGGCAGTGAGGTGAATGTGAGGCATTGATGTGTAAAGCGCTTTGAGCATCTGATGCAGATGGAAAAGTGCTATATAAATGCAGTCCATTTATTTTATTTATTTTACCTGATATCCACATACACTTTGGATGCCATCGTGCAGGTGTCGACGAGGTAATTCTGTCTGATTATGGCAATTTCTGCCGTTTCGGCCTGGTTCCTACACATTCTTGCTATGTGTTTAAGGGATCCTGTCATCTGGACTAATCAATCCAGTCAATGGTTTAGTGGAGCACAATGGGCAATCTAGTCATATGTATAATTTGGGAACTGCCTGAATACCACCGTCACACATAGCCAGAATCATGTAGATTGGTGTCAGAATGACGAGTAGCTGCACATCTGAAAAGTGTCGGGTTTCAGTTCCAAAATGTTCTGACAGCCATCTACGAGAGTCCACACAGTTGGTCAAAATCGCCCGGCAGCCCTGAGTGTGATACACATGTTCAAAACCCTCCGGGCGCCGTTGAGATGGGACACCTACCCGACGGCAGTCCATGTGCAGTCTGTGGAAACTCTGACCGCTATTTACACATTCCGATGGTGGCAAAACGGGATCCAATTGAGCGCATACGAGGGAACCTCAAGATGGATCTGGCATGGCAAAGCCTGCCGGTATGACCTGCACGTACCGCATATAATAATGGGATTACGGCAATATTTGCCGTGTTGGGTATGGTTCCTACACATTCTTGCTATGTGTGATGGGACCTTAACATCCAATGGAGTTACTTTGTTGTTACACAATATAACAATATAACAATTGTGAAAGCCAGTGATTTTGGGCTACACAAATAACTAAAAACTCAATTCTCACTGGTGGTGCAGCTTTGACAGTTATTGTTAATTTGACTGAAAAGTCTTTTCAGTATTCAGCCAGTGATATCAAGTCAAATTGGATTTCATGAATAGAGATGAAACAGATGGGAGGATACTAGGATCACCTATGAATGGCCTCGGTCCATGGAACTTTTTTATGTGAAAATTTCCAAGTGATCAAAGAGAAGAAATATAAAATAGCTTCTTTCCTCACCTTGCAGATCAGATCAAACACATATTTTAATTGTCACGATGTGTTTGAGACTACTTTTCCTCACCTTTTAACATTCTCTCCCCCGCCCCCCTTGTTTCAATGTGTTATCTTTTCACACCAGCTCTCCTCTACGCCTGGGCTCCAATCTTCCTGTCTTCCACTATCTTTCATGGTCTGTCACTTTAATTCTCACTCTTTCCCTCTGTCATCTCGATTTATCATAGATGATGACACAGGAGGAAAATCATTGCTCCCGCGCAAACACGCACCCACGCGAAGCACTCAAGACAGACAAACAACAACAAAAAAACAATATTTGAATAGAGATGAAATTACGTGCACACACCATGGAGGGGTAATGTGCTGACAAGGACTCTGGATGTGTTTCTTGATGAAATGAGGTGATACCGCCGCTCTTTCAGCCACCGTTTCGAATATACAGAAGGACGGACTTCTTCACCAGGATTATATGGGGGGGTGGAGCCCGGCTGTGTTCATCTGTTGAACCCAATGACAATTATCATGAGTTTTGATTGTGACGACATGCAATGTGCCATAACCGGCAAACATCCTCACACCCCCTCCACAGCAGAACAGAGACGAGCTGCGGCCTTCGAAATTTAATTTTATTTTTTTCCACTGTCTGAGGTTGGTGCAGTGCCACACTCTCACGTCGCGGCTCGCAGCTGGCTGTCAGTAATTTACAGCACTTCTTTTCAGAGCAGAGAGACGAAGGCTGCAGGGGCTCCTTTCACAGCCAACCATGTCAATGTACGTTAACGTGACAGAGTGTTGTGCTGCACTTTGACACTGGTAGAGATGGAGAGGTTGGGTTTAAAGTGCAGCTACTTTTATATTAAAGGAGTGAGGATTTTTACACAAGGTCAGAAGTCTAAGACAAGTCCGGAAAAATGTACAAACAGTGTGTCTACAGCATAAAATTACAGGTGTGAAGCATTTAACAGTCTATCATAAAGAAAGGGACAGTGGTAACTACATTTTGGAGGACATATTGATGTCATCAGTTGTGACAGAAAGTAGAACACATTTGGATTTGATTGTCTCAATCAGAAAATGCCAGTTAGAAACTGAGTAGCTTGTAATTGTCTTGTTTTGTGACCATCATGGATAAAGATTTAATTCCAAAGGTTCTACAACTACAGACACTCACATACGTATATCTGCAATGAAATCCATTTCATTGAGCCATTGGCTTTTGAGATCAGGAGACACCTTATGGAGTCATGAGGTAGCTGGAGAAAGGTGTTTGGTGATGCCAATATTGTACCTCTGAAGGAGAACAAAAGATGTTTTGAGGGGCCTGATGCTTCTTCTTCATCAAGTGACTATTTTTAATGTGAAGCAGACGTAGATCGCTCGTGAGCTCTTTCTCAATTTCAGAGCACTTCAATCCAAATTCAAGGGTGACCTCAGACGTCTTCTGAAGGAAAGTCATTTTCGTCATTTATATAAATGGTCTCAGTGTTTAGGTTACATCCCAAACAGGGGTGAGAGTTGGTAGGGTGCCCTCTTGGAAAGTATTCCCAGCACTTCATTTTTTTCACAAGTTATGTTACAGCCTTATTCCAAAATGGATCGATTTGTTTTTTGTTTTTACGAAAAATTCTACTCACAACACCCAGAAAATGACAACATGAAAAAAGTTATTTGAAATTTTTGTAAATTTCTTAAAAATAAAAAACTGACATCACGTGTACATACTGTAAGTATTCACACTCTTTGCTCAATACTTTGTTGATGCACCTATCTTTGGGCAGTTTTGTCCATTTGTCTTTGCAGGACCTCTCAAGTTCCATCAGGTTGGATGGGGAGCATCAGTGCACAGCCATTTTCAGATCTCCAGAGATGTTCAATTGGATTCAGGTTGTCCTGATGTCACTCCTTTGATATCTTGGCTGTGTGCTTAGGGTCATTGTCCTGTAGAAAAATGAACCGTCGCTCCAATCTGAGGTCAAGAGTGGTCTGGAGCAGGTTTTCAACCAGGATGCTTCTGTACATTGCTGCAATCATATTTCCCTAAATCCTGACAAGTCTCCCAGCTCCTGCCACTGAAAAAGATCCCCACAGCATGATTCTGCCACCACTATGCTTCACTCTAGGGATGGTGCCTAGTTTCCTTCAATCATGACGCCTGGCATTCACACCAAAGAGTTCAATCTCTATCTCATCAGACCAGAGAATTTTGTTTCTCATGGTCTGAGAGTCCTTCAGGTGCCGTTTGGAAAACTCCAGGTGGGCTGCCATGCACCTTTTACTAAGGAGTGGCTTCTGTCTGGACACTCTACCATACAGGTCTGATTGGTGGATTGCTGCACAATGGTTGTCCTCCTGGAAGGTTCTCCTCTCTCCACAGAGGAATGCTGGAGCTCTGACAGAGTGACCATTGGGTACTTGGTCAACTTCCTGACTAAGGCCCTTCTCCCCCAATCACTTTGTTTAGATGAGTGGTGAGCTCTAAGAAGAGTCCTGGTGGATCTGAACTTCTTCCATTTACAGATAATGGAGGCCACTGTGCTCATTGGGACCTTCAAAGTAGCAGAAATGTTTCTGTACCCTTCCCCAGATTTGTGCTTCGAGACAATCCTGTCTTGGAGGTCTACAGACAATTCCTTTGACTTCATGCTTGGTTTGTGCCCTGACATGCACCGTCAACTGTGCGACCTCATATGTAGACAGGTGTGTGTCTTTCCAAATCATGCACAATCAACTGAATTTACCCCAGGTGGCCCCCAATTAAGCTGTAGAAACAGGATGCACCTGAGCTCAATTTTGAGCCTCATGGCAAAAGCTGTGAATTCTTATGTACATGTGATTTCTTCGTTTTATATTTATAATAAATTTGTAAAACTCAAAAAAAAAAAAAAAAAAAAAATACTTTTCACATTGTCATTATGGGGTATTGTGTATAGACCTTTCAGGGGGGAAAACGAATGTCACCCATTTTAGAATAAGGCTGTAACATAAAAAAATGTGGAAAAAGTGAAGCACTATGAATACTTTCTGGATGCACTGTAGATCAATTGGTAGTTTAAAAACTAACTTATCTCCATGTTCACTATGACAATTTGGACAAACGCCAGTATGCACAATGGTGCCGCCCTGATCTGCCTGTTGGTCTTGCCTTCCATTTCTCACCTCGCTCCTGAACAAAACTTGGCATTCCCCTAATGTGTTATTGTACAGAGGTGCTGCTACTGTTTAATTTTTCTCCCTCATTTTCACAGCCGCCACCAGGCTTCAGTGGCAGTTTCTTTTCAGACCTCTCTTCGGACTTTTTGTTTTGGTATGTGATTTTATGCTGCACTTTGAAATATAACACGATTGCTAACAATTTTCCCAGTTTTGCACTTCACAATAAAAATATTTTGCCACAACAGTAGCTGTAAAGTATAAAATTTTTACTGTTAAAGTCACAGTCGTTGTAGTAAACCAACATAAAAAAACTTCACAGGACAAAGCCAACATTAGTTTTCCTCAAAACAAATACTGCTGTCAGGAAATCGTTCTGTAGCGCGTCTGAAACCGACTGTGTGATATGTGACAATAAAAGCAGCCCTTATATTAACTGGTGAGGTTATGAAAATTGAACCTCAAAAAAGGGAAGTGGGGGGGCTGGAATGAAAACAAACTGATTCCACAGTTTGAGGACCTGTTGAGTAAGTGAAGAAACTGAGTTGCATCTTTGCTCTTGCTTTTTCTTAAGCTGCTGTTTTTCTCTTATCAACATGTGAATGCAGCATCCTCTATTTGCAAAGTGTTTAGCTGCTTCAGCACCACATTCACCTTATCTACTGTGTTCAGGGGCGTAACCAGAAGGGGGACTTCTGGCTTCTTACATTTTTAAAGAATGAAATGCATACGGAATAATTTGCACCTAAAACAATCCTAGAATATTCTCAAAAGTCTTTGAAATCCTGAGACCATTCTACAGTGCAAAATGTGTTCCTACATTTAATGTAATATGATGATAAACTGCTAAATATATAACATTTATAAATAAGCGATATGCATGTCCGTTTTCACCTTTAAAACAATGCATCTCAGGTGATAAAACTACATACCTAGTAGGTGCTTCTGAAGCCTAGGTGTGTACCTTGTAAAGTCCTGAATTAATAGATAGATAAACAGCTACATCTCATCTAGATTACCATAATTCAAAAATTATGAATGCCATTATCTTGTCACAACTGATGGCACATTAACTTTAATACCATAGACCTGTCTGCCACGTGCTGGACAAGTCTAAGTTTTGTTACAGGAAATAATCATATCACATGTATGATGGACATCAGCAACATGTGTGGTTGAAGCTCCATGTGGTTTGAAATAAGCTCATTTGTCAGATTCCTTCATTTCCAAAGTCTTGGTGTGATGGCCACCAAAGCTGCCACTGCTTAAATTTTAGGCAGTCCCACAAACACATTGGAGGAATCATCTTGTGTTGATGACAGATGTGAGTTGTGTGCACTTTCTCTGACAGCAAAGGTTGTGTAGGTTTACCAAATTTGTCTTTGCATCTATATGACTGAGGTGACCTCCCAGTTGCGCCTGCTGCATGCTTTGTTGCCCATGGACTTTGAAAAAACTTCCAGGGAAATCCCTGAAGACTTCCAGATACTTGAACAATTTCATTGTGTACTTTGATGTGCATCACACTCGACTGCAAAATGTCCCAGTGCGTATTAGAGGTCGTACTCTGAAGAAACAATCAGGACGACGTCATCTGAAAAAGCAGAGATGCTATCCAGAGTCCTGCAAACTCTCTGACCCTCTGAGTTACTGTCAACAAAAATGACATCTCTTGAACCCATCCTGACATCAAACAGTGTATCACTTTAGTGTTCACTGAAGTTTTATACAGTGAATGGGCTTGAAGAGAAAACGGCGGAAATGTTGGTGATATCATGAGAACTGATGTCACTGTCACATTCTGATATAGTACAAGTCAGAATCCTTCACAAGCTTGAGTCCATATTTTTTGGAAAAGCTGTCATACCCACTTGTCGCATCTGTCCAAAAATGTGCCATAAAGATGAAAAACATAAAACTCACATCGGTGTATAAGTCACATTTATTTTTGAAATGTGGTATTGCTGCTTTGTGCAACAAAATGCAACAGGTATTTAACAACGCCATTATTTATTTATAATGTAAACACTGTTAGCAAGCAGAAGCTAACAGGAAATGTCACTGTATGAGGCACAAAGGACTCAGGAGTAAATTGTTTCTTGTCACCACTGAACAGAAGTAAAAGTCAAGAAGGAAGGAAACGTGCCTAACTTAATGTAAATAAACGTAAAAATTATTAAACATTTCTTAAACATTATTGTAAGCCTTACCTTAGCCATACCCCTTGTCCTGTGCCTGTTCCACAAAGTGCAAATGGTACAAATGGTGAGTAGTTATTCTCTTTATTTAAGAGTCAGTTAAAGTTATTCCCTCTCTTTATTCAAGAGCATGGTCTTTCACATTGGAAGCACGATTTATTAATTACACTCAATATCTAAGACCCAGCACACCCTCCTCATTCAAATCTTCAACTAGCTTAATGGTGCATTACTGCCACCTTCTGCTCTGGCATTTGGGTCACACAGTACCTCAGTCACATCAGTATACAGGAGCAGCTACTGTTGCCATCTTTAATAGGTTAAACTGCATTCTAATCCAGTTATATTTTTATGCAAATCTGATTGGTTAATCATGTGAGATTTCAGACCGTATAATATCGGGGTAACGGTGGCAAAATATTTAACCGTTTCACATTTGGATGTTTTACTCTGCACCCTGACCGGTGTTCAGATGAGATGTCATTCATGCGCAATATTGTTGAGACGAGTAACTGCCGATTTATGCAGTGAGCCGCACAATTCGACAGAATACTGGCTGCGCGTGCTGCTAGCTGTTAGCTGAGAGCAAGGGAAAATCGCATACTAACGTCATTGCCGAAATGGGTGAATTTAAGCTACCATATGAAAGTAATTCTGATACAGAATTACCGTTTCACATTTGATGGATTGTCACATTTGATGGATTACTCCGCGCCTTGACCACTGTTGGAGCGACGCTGCCTCACAATAAGCCTCGTCAACCAAATTACCTACAGAAAAATAAACTGTGCAAATGATGGAATTGGATTAGAATGGGAATAACCTTGTGATTTGTGGACGTTCATGCTGTAAAACTCCTTTTTACCGGCTCCGCTAATGTGTCGCCGATAAAGCTCAATTTGCGACCGTATAACCAGCATGAACATCCGCAAATCATCAGACACAACAAGGTTATTCCCTAAATATATATATTTTTATTTTTTTTATTTTATATACAGTGCATCCAGGGGCAGCACTGTGGCTTAGTGATTAGCACAGTTGCCTCACAGCAAGAAGGTCATGGGATCAATTCCCACCTGTGGCCTTTCTGTGTTCTCCCCATGTTTGCGTGGGTTTCCTCCGGGTGCTCCGGCTTCCTCCCACATCCAAAGACATGCAGGTTAGGTGGATTGGAAACTTTAAATTGTCCGTAGGTATGTGTGCGTGTTTGAATGTATTTGTTTGTCTGTATGTGGTCGGTGACAGACTGGCATTCTGCCCAGGATGTACCCTGCCTCATGCCCTATGACTACTGGGTTAGGCTCCAGCCCCCCATGACCATAGGTGTCAACCTGGTCACCTCCATGACTAAGGCCCTTCTCCCCCAATCTCCCAGTTTAGATGGGTAGGCCACTATGCTCACTGGGACCACTGACTGCATGCTTGATTTGTGCTCTGTGGGACCTTATGTGTAGACAGGTGTGTGCCTTTCCTAATCATGTACAATCAACTGAATTTACCCCAGGTGGACTCCAGTTAGCTGCAGAAACATCTCAAGGATGATCAGTGGAAACAAGATGCACCTGAGCTAAATTCTGAGCTTCATGTCGAAGGCTGGAAAAACCTATGTACATGTGATTTCTTAGTTTTTTAATATATACAAATTTGCAAAAATCTCAAATCAGCATTTTTTACATTGTCATTATGGGGTATTGTGTGTAGAATTTGGAGGAAAAAAATTAATTTCATCCATTTTGGAATAAGGCTGTAACATAAAAAATGTGGAAAAAGTGCAGCATTGTGAATATTTTCTGGATGCACCCTGACCAGCAAATCAAGTTTTCAATAAGCTCAAGTTATAGGCCAGAAAATACAGTAACGGTCTCTACCCCTTCTACCAGGTGTAATGACTTAATTGCTGATCACAAATCTCAGTTTGAAGGTCAAGGTACAGTTTGAATCATAGGACCTTCATGTAACATCAACAACTGACTTGAGGCTCTACAGTTTCCACATCCTGAATGTTAATTCACTTTTAAATTACACTGTGCATAATGGTATTAAAACAAACATTTGAACAAAATTTCTCTCAGTCAATTGTGCACATCTCTATTGGACATGTAAACTGATGTGGTTTTTGTGCCACCGCTAGACTCTACACACTACAAAGTAGGCATTTGATGATAAATGAAAGTCAGTCGACTAGTCGGGTACCATTCGTCAACCTCAGTAGATATAAGATATTTATTTAAAGCCTAAAGTGAAGGGTCAACTACTGAACTTGAAGAAAATTGACTAGTCAGGCACATGCAAGACATGGTCAACCATTAAGACTAGTTGTCCCAACCCTACTTTCACAAATTTGCATCCTGGAAAGCCACATTCTTTGACACTGACAAAGCAAAGCTTATGGCTGCATACCAAGGCAATCTCATGCGCAGTTTGATGACATAACGCTTTGGACTTGTACCATGTAACATGCAAAAATTACCATAGCAGTCCCATAGTATAACTGTGACACAACCTTCTGAAAAACCTCACGATCAAGTCATTATATGTGCAACAAAGTTACAAGCTCTCCAGAAATGAAAGGGAATATCACAGTATTTTAAAGTTTGTCATGGAAAAATAAACTTTTACACATCTTGAAAATCCTGCCATAGCTACAAAAAAAAAAAAAAAAAAAAATACACACAGTGATGGGCACACTTCCGATAATCCGATAACAGATAATTATCGAAGATAATGTTTTCTTTATCGGATTATCTTTTTAGATAACTTTAAAAACCATTATCGGACCAATTATCTTCCAATTAATCTTTGTCCGATAACTTTTAAACCGATGAACAAAATAAACAAAGCTGAACAGCGACAAGCACTTTTAAAATCAGCTTAGCACTTACCTGTTAAATGTTTTGTAACAGACACACAGCTATAACATTTACAAACAGAAGAGAACTGCTTGTATAAAAAGCATCTCAATCCTCTGCAGACAAAGGAGAAACAGCCAAAAACAAAAAAACAAAAAAAAAAAAACATTTCCCTTAACACCATACCAATATGCTGGCAATATCACCCAAGTCATCCAGAGGCATACATTTTTAACTTATGGTTTAAATTTTAACCAAAGTAATTTTGGACAAGTTATTTAAAATTACTGTCATGTCTAAAGTTTTATAAAGTGAAAATATCAGATATATGTTTTAGTTTTAAAGTAATGTGCTAATTTTTAAGGTTTTGTGAGCACATCCTGTGACCCGCAATGCATTTTGGGTAGGATGATGTAATCTCAGTACGTCACGAAGGACAAATGCATTTCAGACACTCTGTTCAGGCTCCACAGACAACAGCATTAAACTCTAGTGCCTAAAACTCTCTTGAATATATTCTCTGCGTTTATAGATGTTGGTTTTATTTGCGTTTGTTAAATTCCATGCATTTTAAATGTAGCAGACAGGGATTACTGTATCTGGAATTTTGTTTTCAAGGCCTCTACTGCCATCTACTGGTCAGTAGTGTTCACTAAGCATGTGGGAACCAGTAGATAGCAGTGTTCTATTTATTTTGACCCCGGTTATGTCAGATGATTGTCAAATCAACTTTTTGGCTTGCAAATGGCTTTTTTTCTGTGCAATGAATGTATACATTATACAAGTTTCACTTTTTTAATGGAATTACAACCTTATTTCTTTTTCAAATTCTCCCATTTTTTGCATCCAGCCTTATTTCCTTTAGAAATTTCCTTGACAAATAATATCAGTCTATTAGGACGTCAGGTGATGTGTTACACATATACATGTGTGTGTATATATTTTCCAACTTATTCCCATAGATAAAACTTTTTTTTTCTGCCTGAAAGCTTATTAGATGAGTGTGTTCAGGGCTTCGTTTGTTTACAAAATACACACACGTTACAGACCTTGAAATCCAAAGATGTATGAACATACAAATTAACGTGCTTACACTTTATCGTGAGTTTCTCCATTGTGAGATATAAAAGTGTCTTATCGTATCGTTCGTGTGTATATGCATTATAACGCAGCGCACGAGCGACGTTACGATATTCTTCGGAACGACAACATACGCAACATGCATCCAGCAGCATACACGTTGCTGTAGACAACTGCCTGTAAAGTTTTTTGGCAAGTTCTAACTTTCTAAACAGTGTAATTTGTAATGAAAGCCGCTTCATTTGAGCGGCTCTTTCGACGCCATGTTTGTTTTTTCAGAGACAGCAGTAAGCTCCTCCTACCCCTCCGAATGGAGGGATTTGTAGCCCTTCGCCTTCCCCTCCGCCTCGCTCCAAAAAGAGAGACTCAGCCAGTGTTTAGCAGAGGCACTTTTACCCAGAATCCTTTGCGATCTGCCTGTTTGTTACAAAACCTCAGAATCAGTGCATTATTCAACATTAAAAGATATATGTTATATTTTAACTTTGTACAAATGACATAATTGACATTAATGGAGTTATTCTATCAGTATTAATGTTATTTATAATCAAAACCATAAGTCAGCATGACTTTATTTTTCAAGACCTGCGCCTGACCGCAGCATTGTAATTGCTAGAGAGTTGGATTTATGGCTGCTCTCGGGGTGCGTCTGTGCTGGGAGCACTGTAGTAAACAAGAGTTTCCAGCAGGGGCCAAATGTTGAAAGAAAAGTGTGGTCTCATTGTTGGGGTCTGTTGTTATTTTTAATATTATTATAAGCTATTAAATTTGTTTTATTAGTAGTTGTAGATGTGTCAGAGTTAATATTGGAATTTATCTGTTATCTGATTATCTGTTATGTGTATAGCTATGTGCGCACACACACACACACACACACATACACACACACACATACATATATACACACACACACACACAACAAAAATATAAATGCAACACTTTTGGTTTTGCTCCCATTTTGTATGAGATGAACTCAAAGAGCTAAAACTTTTTCCACATACACAATATCACCATTTCCCTCAAATATTGTTCACAAACCAGTCTAAATCTGTGATAGTGAGCACTTCTCCTTTGCTGACATAATCCATCCCACCTCACAGGTGTGCCATATCAAGATGCTGATTAGACACCATGATTAGTGCACAGGTGTGCCTTAGACTGTCCACAATAAAAGGCCACTCTGAAAGGTGCAGTTTTGTTTTATTGGGGGGGGAGACCAGTCAGTATCTGGTGTGACCACCATTTGCCTCATGCAGTGCAACACATCTCCTTCGCATAGAGTTGATCAGGTTGTCAATTGTGGCCTGTGGAATGTTGGTCCACTCCTCTTCAATGGCTGTGTGAAGTTGCTGGATACTGGCAGGAACTGGTACACGCTGTCGTATACGCCGGTCCAGAGCATTCCAAACATGCTCAATGGATGACATGTCCGGTGAGTATACCGGCCATGCAAGAACTGGGACATTTTCAGCTTCCAAGAATTGTGTACAGATCCTTGCAACATGGGGCCGTGCATTATCCTGCTGCAACATGAGGTGATGTTCTTGGATGTATGGCACAACAATGGGCCTCAGGATCTCGTCACGGTATCTCTGTGCATTCAAAATGCCTTCATTAAAATGCACCTGTGTTCTTCGTCCATAACAGACGACTGCCCATACCATAACCCCACCGCCACCATGGGCCACTCGATCCACAACATTGACATCAGAAAACCGCTCACCCACACGACGCCACACACAGTGTCTGCCATCTGCCCTGGACAGTGTGAACCGGGATTCATCCGTGAAGAGAACACCTCTCCAACGTGTCAAACACCAGTGAATGTGAGCATTTGCCCACTCAAGTCGGTTACGACGACGAACTGGAGTCAGGTCGAGACCCCGATGAGGACGACGATGGTTTCTGACAGTTTGTGCAGAAATTCTTTGGTTATGCAAACTGATTGTTTCAGCAGCTGTCCAAGTGGCTGGTCTCAGACGATCTTGGAGGTGAACATGCTGGATGTGGAGGTCCTGGGCTGGTGTGGTTACACGTGGTCTGCGGTTGTGAGGTTGGTTGGATGTACTGCCAAATTCTCTGAAACGCCTTTGGAGACGGCTTATGGTAGAGAAATGAACATTCAATACACGAGCAACAGCTCTGGTTGACATTCCTGCTGTCAGCATGCCAACTGCACGCTCCCTCAAATCTTGCGACATCTGTGGCATTGTGCTGTGTGGTAAAACTGCACCTTTCAGAGTGGCCTTTTATTGTGGGCAGTCTAAGGCACACCTGTGCAATAATCATGGTGTCTAATCACCATCTTGATATGGCACACCTGTGAGGTGGGATGGATTATCTCAGCAAAGGAGAAGTGCTCACTATCACAGATTTAGACTGGTTTGTGAACAATATTTGAGGGAAATGGTGATATTGTGTATGTGGAAAAAGTTTTAGATCTTTGAGTTCATCTCATACAAAATGGGAGCAAAACCAAAAGTGTTGCGTTTATATTTTTGTTGAGTGTATATATATACGAGGTCTGTGATAAAAGTAACGGACCTTATTATTTTTTTCAAAAACCATATGGATTTGAATCACGTGTGATTACATCAGACATGCTTGTACCCTCGTGGGCATGCAAGAGTTTTTTCACGCCTGTCGGTTACGTCATTCGCCTGTGGGCAGTCTTTGAGTGAGGAGTCGCCCAACCTCTCGTCGATTTTTCATTGTTTAGGAATGGCTCAGAGACTGCTGCTTTGTTTGATAAAATTTTTTTCAAAAGCTGTAAGGCACAACTGAGTGGACACCATTCGAAAAATTCAACTGGTTTTCGGTAAAAATTTTAACAGCTGATGAGAGATTTTGGTCTGGTAGTGTTGCTTTAAGGACGGCCCACGGCGCCTGATGGCGATCTGCGCTTCGAGGCGGCAGCGTCTCGCCGTTTCAAGTTGAAAACTTCCACATTTCAGGCTCTGTTGACCCAGTAAGTCGTCAGAGAACAGAGAACTTTCAGAAGAAGTCAGCATAAGAAGTTTATTCGGACATTCCATTGTTAACGGACATTTTGTAATGAAAGAACGTGCGAGCAGAGTCGCATGTCAGGCCGGACCCGACCGCCGGGGTCGCGACAGGAAAAAAACCACCGTTGGAAACATTAACGGGCAAGTTGGAACATGCCCAAGCTGTTAAACAATTTCTCAGTTACTCACTTGTTGAAAGCCATCAAAAGCCGCCTGAATTTTACAAATGGTTTTCAACACGGAGGTGTTTTTCCTGTCACGGCGCACACAGATTTTGCGCGCACGTCTTTCATTAAAAAATGTCCTTAAACAGTGGAATGTCCGCATAAAGTCCTCATGCCGGCCTCTTCTGAATCTTCTCTGTTCTCTCACGACGTCCTGGGTGAATCAATCAATCAATCAATTTTTTTATATAGCGCCAAATCACAACAAACAGTTGCCCCAAGGCGCTTTATATTGTAAGGCAAGGCCATACAATAATTATGTAAAACCCCAACGGTCAAAACGACCCCCTGTGAGCAAGCACTTGGCTACAGTGGGAAGGAAAAACTCCCTTTTAACAGGAAGAAACCTCCAGCAGAACCAGGCTCAGGGAGAGGCAGTCTTCTGCTGGGACTGGTTGGGGCTGAGGGAGAGAACCAGGAAAAAGACATGCTGTGGAGGGGAGCAGAGATCGATCACTAATGATTAAATGCAGAGTGGTGCATACAGAGCAAAAAGAGAAAGAAACAGTGCATCATGGGAACCCCCCAGCAGTCTACGTCTATAGCAGCATAACTAAGGGATGGTTCAGGGTCACCTGATCCAGCCCCAACTATAAGCTTTAGCAAAAAGGAAAGTTTTAAGCCTAATCTTAAAAGTAGAGAGGGTGTCTGTCTCCCTGATCTGAATTGGGAGCTGGTTCCACAGGAGAGGAGCCTGAAAGCTGAAGGCTCTGCCTCCCATTCTACTCTTACAAACCCTAGGAACTACAAGTAAGCCTGCAGTCTGACAGCGAAGAGCTCTATTGGGGTGATATGGTACTACGAGGTCCCTAAGATAAGATGGGACCTGATTATTCAAAACCTTATAAGTAAGAAGAAGAATTTTAAATTCTATTCTAGAATTAACAGGAAGCCAATGAAGAGAGGCCAATATGGGTGAGATATGCTCTCTCCTTCTAGTCCCCGTCAGTACTCTAGCTGCAGCATTTTGAAATAACTGAAGGCTTTTTACGGAACTTTTAGGACAACCTGATAATAATGAATTACAATAGTCCAGCCTAGAGGAAATAAATGCATGAATTAGTTTTTCAGCATCACTCTGAGACAAGACCTTTCTGATTTTAGAGATATTGCGTAAATGCAAAAAAGCAGTCCTACATATTTGTTTAATATGCGCTTTGAATGACATATCCTGATCAAAAATGACTCCAAGATTTCTCACAGTATTACTAGAGGTCAGGGTAATGCCATCCACAGTAAGGATCTGGTTAGACACCATGTTTCTAAGATTTGTGGGGCCAAGTACAATAACTTCAGTTTTATCTGAGTTTAAAAGCAGGAAATTAGAGGTCATCCATGTCTTTATGTCTGTAAGACAATCCTGCAGTTTAGCTAATTGGTGTGTGTCCTCTGGCTTCATGGATAGATAAAGCTGGGTATCATCTGCGTAACAATGAAAATTTAAGCAATACCGTCTAATAATACTGCCTAAGGGAAGCATGTATAAAGTGAATAAAATTGGTCCTAGCACAGAACCTTGTGGAACTCCATAATTAACTTTAGTCTGTGAAGAAGATTCCCCATTTACATGAACAAATTGTAATCTATTAGACAAATATGATTCAAACCACCGCAGCGCAGTGCCTTTAATACCTATGGCATGCTCTAATCTCTGTAATAAAATTTTATGGTCAACAGTATCAAAAGCAGCACTGAGGTCTAACAGAACAAGCACAGAGATGAGTCCACTGTCCGAGGCCATAAGAAGATCATTTGTAACCTTCACTAATGCTGTTTCTGTACTATGATGAATTCTAAAACCTGACTGAAACTCTTCAAATAGACCATTCCTCTGCAGATGATCAGTTAGCTGTTTTACAACTACCCTTTCAAGAATTTTTGAGAGAAAAGGAAGGTTGGAGATTGGCCTATAATTAGCTAAGATAGCTGGGTCAAGTGATGGCTTTTTAAGTAATGGTTTAATTACTGCCACCTTAAAAGCCTGTGGTACATAGCCAACTAACAAAGATAGATTGATCATATTTAAGATTGAAGCATTAAATAATGGTAGGGCTTCCTTGAGCAGCCTGGTAGGAATGGGGTCTAATAAACATGTTGATGGTTTGGATGAAGTAACTAATGAAAATACTCAGACAGAACATCGGAGAGAAAGAGTCTAACCAAATACCGGCATCACTGAAAGCAGCCAAAGATAACGATACGTCTTTGGGATGGTTATGAGTAATTTTTTCTCTAATAGTTAAAATTTTGTTAGCAAAGAAAGTCATGAACTCATTACTAGTTAAAGTTAATGGAATACTCAGCTCAATAGAGCTCTGACTCTTTGTCAGCCTGGCTACAGTGCTGAAAAGAAACCTGGGGTTGTTCTTATTTTCTTCAATTAGTGATGCGTAGAAAGATGTCCTAGCTTTACGGAGGGCTTTTTTTATAGAGCAACAGACTCTTTTTCCAGGCTAAGTGAAGATCTTCTAAATTAGTGAGACGCCATTTCCTCTCCAACTTACGGGTTATCTGCTTTAAGCTACGAGTTTGTGAGTTATACCACGGAGTCAGGCACTTCTGATTTAAAGCTCTCTTTTTTAGAGGAGCTACAGCATCCAAAGTTGTCTTCAATGAGGATGTAAAACTATTGACGAGATACTCTATCTCACTTACAGAGTTTAGGTAGCTACTCTGCACTGTGTTGTTATATGGCATTAGAGAAGATAAAGAAGGAATCATATCCTTAAACCTAGTTACAGCGCTTTCTGAAAGACTTCTAGTGTAATGAAACTTATTCCCCACTGCTGGGTAGTCCATCAGAGTAAATGTAAATGTTATTAAGAAATGATCAGACAGAAGGGAGTTTTCAGGGAATACTGTTAAGTCTTCTATTTCCATACCATAAGTCAGAACAAGATCTAAGATATGATTAAAGTGGTGGGTGGACTCATTTACTTTTTGAGCAAAGCCAATAGAGTCTAATAATAGATTAAATGCAGTGTTGAGGCTGTCATTCTCAGCTTCTGTGTGGATGTTAAAATCGCCCACTATAATTATCTTATCTGAGCTAAGCACTAAGTCAGACAAAAGGTCTGAAAATTCACAGAGAAACTCACAGTAACGACCAGGTGGACGATAGATAATAACAAATAAAACTGGTTTTGGGACTTCCAATTTGGATGGACAAGACTAAGAGACAAGCTTTCAAATGAATTAAGCTCTGTCTGGTTTTTGATTAATTAATAAGCTGGAATGGAAGATTGCTGCTAATCCTCCGCCCCGGCCCGTGCTACGAGCATTCTGACAGTTAGTGTGACTCGGGGGTGTTGACTCATTTAAACTAACATATTCATCCTGCTGTAACCAGGTTTCTGTAAGGCAGAATAAATCAATATGTTGATCAATTATTATATCATTTACCAACAGGGACTTAGAAGAGAGAGACCTAATGTTTAATAGACCACATTTAACTGTTTTAGTCTGTGGTGCAGTTGAAGGTGCTATATTATTTTTTCTTTTTGAATTTTTATGCTTAAATAGATTTTTGCTGGTTATTGGTAGTCTGGGAGCAGGCACCATCTCTACGGGGATGGGGTAATGAGGGGATGGCAGGGGGAGAGAAGCTGCAGAGAGGTGTGTAAGACTACAACTCTGCTTCCTGGTCCCAACCCTGGATAGTCACGGTTTGGAGGATTTAAGAAAATTGACCAGATTTCTAGAAATGAGAGCTGCTCCATCCAAAGTGGGATGGATGCCGTCTCTCCTAACAAGACCAGGTTTTCCCCAGAAGCTTTGCCAATTATCTATGAAGCCCACCTCATTTTTTGGACACCACTCAGACAGCCAGCAATTCAAGGAGAACATGCGGCTAAACATGTCACTCCCGGTCTGATTGGGGATGGGCCCAGAGAAAACTACAGAGTCCGATATTGTTTTTGCAAAGTTACACACCGATTTAATGTTAATTTTAGTGACCTCCGATTGGCGTAACCGGGTGTCATTACTGCCGACGTGAATTACAATCTTACCAAATTTACGCTTAGCCTTAGCCAGCAGTTTCAAATTTCCTTCAATGTCGCCTGCTCTGGCCCCCGGAAGACAATTGACTATGGTTGCTGGTGTCGCTAACTTCACATTTCGCAAAACAGAGTCGCCAATAACCAGAGTTTGATCCTCGGCGGGTGTGTCGTCGAGTGGGGAAAAACGGTTAGAGATGTGAACGGGTTGGCGGTGTACACGGGGCTTCTGTTTAGGACTATGCTTCCTCCTCACAGTCACCCAGTCGGCCTGCTTTCCCGGCTGCTCGGGATCGGCCAGGGGGAAACTAACGGCGGCTAAGCTACCTTGGTCCGCACCGACTACAGGGGCCTGGCTAGCTGTAGAATTTTCCACGGTGCGGAGCCGAGTCTCCAATTCGCCCAGCCTGGCCTCCAAAGCTACGAATAAGCTACACTTATTACAAGTACCATTACTGCTAAAGGAGGCCGAGGAATAACTAAACATTTCACACCCAGAGCAGAAAAGTGCGGGAGAGACAGGAGAAGCCGCCATGCTAAATCGGCTAAGAGCTAGTAGCTACGCTAAGCTAGCGGATTCCTAAAAACACGCAAAGTGAATAATGTGTAAATAATTTAGAGGTGATTCAGCAGAAGGAGTGCTTTAGTTAAGGCACGTAAAGATTACACTGGGAAACAAATCGTAATCTAGATAACTAGATCAATCTAACTGCGCAGATTAAACAGCTAACAGATACAGAAAAACACCGCTGTGCTCCGGAACAGGAAGTGATACAATACCGCAGTGAGAGCCAACCACCAGTAGAGGCAAGCAAGGGCAATTAAGCCTTAAATTAGGATGTTTTCAGCTCGAAATAGTCCGACAACGGTGCCTGGAAGCGCTGCGCGACGTCCCGCTCCGTGGGAAGTCCTTACAGCGACAGAAACATCCCATAATCTCTCATTGGCCGTTAAACTTTTCACCGAAAACCAGCTAAATTTCTCGAATAGTGTCCACTCGGATATTCCTCACAGGTCCAGAAAAAATTCTGATAAAGCAACGCGCGCCGTCTCAAGCAGCGTATGAAACAAAGGAATTCAGCCAAGAGGGCTGGACCACATCTCACTCAAGGCCTGCCCACAGGGAAATGACATCACCGACACGCGTGAAAAAACTCACGCATGCGCACGAGGGTTCAAGCATGATTGGTGTAATCGCACGTCATTCAAATCCATATAGTTAAAAAAAAAGTGTCGGTTTCTTATCTAATACACCTCGTACACACATATATATATATATATATATATATATATATATATATATATATAGATACATATATATACATACATACATATTCTATTTCTACCTCATTTCTTATGTCTTGTACTGTTACAAGTATTATTATCATTGCTTATCTTGCACACGCTGTTTGATGAACATTTTCCTGTACTTACACCCACCTTGTGTGTTTTCTTAACAGCTGACGTAATATGTGAATTTCTCCTCTGTGAGATCAATAAAGTTTATCTTATCTTATCTTACAATGTCTGGCGAAATTCTATCCTAGGTCTTTTGGATCCTTTGGATCTATGAAGCTTAAATATGAAAAAGTATCAGTATCGGTATCGATAACGGCAATACTGGGCCTGTATTTACTTGGTATCGGATCAATACCAAAATTCTCGGTATCGTCCACCTCTAGTGAAGGGGCCCTTTAGGATGTTTTACTTGTCATAATTTCATTGCATTATTTTTCTTTGGCGTCGTTAAAAAAATAGGCTGCTGTATAATTAGTCTATTAATTTATCCCAGTGGCACACTACATTTGATGACTGGCACCATTGTACTACGGTTTTCCAAGATATAGACAACTTAACTGCTTAACTGACAGATTTGGACACTGCTATTCTCATCTTTATGCACCAGTCAGCTACCCTCAAAAACCACTTATTTCCACTGTAAAACCTTTTGTTATTATACTTATTTTCCACAGGTAGTGGCTCTTAAGGTGTGAATACAAGCTGATCATACTTTCTTCTTAACAGCATAATGGTTGGACAATGTGAACGAAATGGCACTGCCTGGGAACAAATGCTTTGGAAATGGGCACAAAAGGTGTGAATGCCAGATGGAGGCACTGATCCATGCGCTCATTTGTCAGGCTGCTGCTCGTTTTTCACAGTGTTCATCGTGGAGAATCCAGACTCACACTGACATGTTGAAGCAAACATGGTGCGCATATAAATGACCGCTTTGTGAAATTGGGGAACATTTGCTGCACGAACGTTTACACCTCACTGACTGAAGGTGACAACTTGTTGTCATGGTAATAACACTAGGCCTCTTGTTATTGGGCAGGAATTAACACTAATCAACTGATAAAAGGTACACACATATATATACACAAAAAAATTACAGTTCCATGAGCATGGAGCTGTGATGGATGCATGCACAATGAATCAACCCTTGAACAAGATGATTTACCCGATGGCCATCAAATATGGCCATCGGGTACTGTGAAGACTCAAAGATGGTTAACTTTGATGAATTTTAAGAGGTTAAAAAGCCACATTGTGTTTCAAGCTGATCCATTTTGTTTTTGACTGATGCGGGTGGCAGCCAATCAGAGTAGAGTGGCACCGTAATGTCAGTCGCTGGTCTCTTTAAAACTGCTTCGTTTTGTGTTTTTAGATACATGTTTCTCATATATTATGTAAACGTTAGTACAAAATAAGCACTTCTAAAAACGAATACACTGTTTTTGGGACCTAATAACACCTCTGAACTTATTTACCAGACATTTTGCCAAGGTTAGCATGGTGACGTCACTTCTTGGTGTAGCTACTTGCTAAAAGCTTCGTTTCTGGTACAAACCCAATTCCAATGAAGTTGGGATGTTGTGTAAAATGTAAATAAAAACAGAATACAATAATATGCAAATCCTCTTCAACCTATATTAAACTGAATACACCACAAAGACAAGATATTTAACGTTCAAACCTTTAAACTTTATTGTTTGTGTGCAAATATTTGCTCATTTTGAAATGGATGTCTGCAACACGTTTCACAAAAGCTGGGACAGTGGTATGTTTACCACTGTGTTACATCACCTTTTCTTCTAACAACACTCAATAAGCGTTTGGGAACTGAGGGCACTAATTGTTGAAGCTTTGTAGGTGGAATTCTTTCCCATTCTTGCTTGATGTACGACTTCAGTTGTTCAACAGTCTGGGGTCTCCGTTGTCGTATTTAGCGCTTGATAATGCCCCACACATTTTAAGTGGGCGACAGGTCTGGACTGCAGGAAGGCCAGTCTAGTGTCCGCACTCTTTTACTATGAAGCCACACTGTTGTAACACGTGCAGAATGTGGCTTGGCATTGTCTTGATGAAATAAGCAGGGATGACCCTGAAAAAGATGTTGCTTGGATGGCAGCAAGTGTTGCTCCAAAACCTGGATGTACCTTTCAGCATTGATGGTGCCATCACAGATGTGCAAGTTGCCCATGTCATGGGCACTAACACACCCCATACCATGTAATGCACTGTATACTGGCATTAACCAGTCCTCCTTTGCCCACTTACAGTTAGTCCAAAATGCGGCTGCTCGTCTTTTAACAGACACTCGTAAGCATGATCACATCACACACATTCTCGCCTCTCTCCACTGACTTTCTGTCCATTTTAGAATAAATTTTAAGATTTTATTGTTTGTTTTTAAGTCACTAAATTGCCTGGCACCTCAGTATATTGCTGATCTTATACAACCCCTGGCAATAATTATGGAATCACCGGCCCCTGAGGATGTTCATTCAGTTGTTTAATTTTGTAGAAAAAAAACAGATCACAGACATGACACAAAACTAAAGTCATTTCAAATGGCAACTTTCTGGCTTTAAGAAACACTATAAGAAATCAGGAAAAAAAATTGTGGCAGTCACTAACGGTTACTTTTTTAGACCAAGCAGAGGGAAAAAAATAGGGAATCACTCAATTCTGAGGAATAAATTATGGAATCACCCTGTAAATTTTCATCCCCAAAACTAACACCTGCATCAAATCAGATCTGCTCGTTAGTCTGCATCTAAAAAGGAGCGATCGCACCTTGGAGAGCTGTTGCACCAAGTGGACTGACATGAATCATGGCTCCAACTGAAACAAAGGAGAAGATTATCAAACTCTTAAAAGAGGGTAAATCATCATGCAATGTTGCAAAAGATGTTGGTTGTTCACAGTCAGCTGTGTCTAAACTCTGGACCAAATACAAACAACATGGGAAGGTTGTTAAAGGCAAACATACTGGTAGACCAAGGAAGACATTAAAGCGTCAAGACAGAAAACTTAAAGCAATATGTCTCAAAAATCGAAAATGCACAACAAAACAAATGAGGAACGAATGGGAGGAAACTGGAGTCAACGTCTGTGACCGAACTGTAAGAAACCGCCTAAAGGAAATGGGATTTACATACAGAAAAGCTAAACAAAAGCCATCATTAACACCTAAACAGAAAAAACAAGGTTACAATGGGCTAAGGAAAAGCAATCGTGGACTGTGGATGACTAGATGAAAGTCATATTCGGTGATGAATCTCGAATCTTCATTGGGCAAGGTGATGATGCTGGAACTTTTGTTTGGTGCCATTCCAGTGAGATTTATAAAGATGACTGCCTGAAGAGAACATGTAAATTTTCACAGTCATTGATGATATGGGGCTGCAAGTCAGGTAAAGGCACTGGGGAGATGGCTGTCATTACATCATCAATAAATGCACAAGTTTACGTTGATATTTTGGACACTTTTCTTATCCCATCAATTGAAAGGATGTTTGGGGATGATGATATCATTTGTCAAGATGATAACGCATCTTGCTATAGAGCAAAAACTGTGAAAACATTCCTTGCAAAAAGACACATAGGGTCAATGTCATGGCCTGCAAATAGTCCGGATCTTAATCCAATTGAAAATCTTTGGTGGAAGTTGAAGAAAATGGTCCATGACAAGGCTCCAACCTGCAAAGCTGATCTGGCAACAGCAATCAGAGAAAGTTGGAGCCAGATTGATGAAGAGTACTGTTTGTCACTCATTAAGTCCATGCCTCAGAGACTGCAAGCTGTTATAAAAGCGGTGGTGCAACAAAATACTAGTGATGTGTTGGAGCGTTCTTTTGTTTTTCATGATTCCATAATTTTTTCCTCAGAATTGAGTGATTCCATATTTTTTCCCTCTGCTTGGTCTAAAAAAGTAACCGTTGCTGACTGCCACAATTTTTTTTTTCCTGATTTCTTATAGTGTTTCTTAAAGCCAGAAAGTTGCCATTTGAAATGACTTTAGTTTTGTGTCATGTCTGTGATCTGCTTTTTTTCTACAAAATTAAACAACTGAGTGAACATCCTCCGAGGCCGGTGATTCCATAATTTTTGTCAGGGGTTATACATGTCTACGCCCCCACGAGAGCATTGAGAGCAGTTGATCAGCTCCGTCTTGTGGTGCCAAAAAGCAGACAAAAGACCAGGGGGGGCCGTGCTTTTTCAGCGGTTTTTCAGTAAATGGCAATATTTAATTTTTTTTTTTTTGGGGGGGGGGGGGGGGGGGGGCGGCACAGAAGGAGTTTGAACTTTGCGATCTGATTTTCCCAGCTCTGACAATGAAGCAGTGTGTCCCGCTGTACATCTTCAAACCTAAGTGCCATTTGCTTTAGTGTTTTGAGAATGGGGCACATTTCTACAACTCAAAAAAAAAAAAAAAAACGCAGGAGTGAGCAAGGGCTACACACAACAACACACATACATTAGAAGCAAACATACATCGCTGCAAGCAAAGCGCTTCAGTTTTTGTTTTTTTGTCATTGGGGTAAAGACAGAGCACGCAGCGTGTCGTCAGTCTGAACCAGACAGTGAGGATTCTGATGATGAAGGAGATGCTCTCGCTTTTGTTCTGGACAAGCAACCAGAGCAGATGGATCCACCAACGTGCGCACAGATCTCCACACTTATTCTTTGTAGCTTCTCCAGTACTCAGGCACTACAGAGTCCTGGAAACCAGAGCAGGATGCAGACACACACTGCTCCAGCAGTGGCTCCATGCACATTTCATTTAAAGCGTGGAGATCGACGTTAGCTTCGGTTTTGTTTTGTTCCTCTTTCGTTCCTTTTGTGCTCTTGATTTGCAGGCTATTCAGTGCAGCTCATTCATCCACCTTTTCTCAACAAATTTGTGACTTTTCTACTTTTTTCCCTTCATTCAGGAATCGTATGCCGTGTGACCGAGCCATAAAATGAACAAAGGAAGACATGGTTCTAGTGTAGATGCTTACAGCAGTTTCAGGTCGTTCAACAAAAATATTGCAATATCATTTTTACAGTCCATAAGCAACTGGGGAAAAAAATATAAAATATGAGAATTTTTTAATGCAATTATAATACCTCACTTTTACAATCAATTTTCTTTTGACAAATTAGGGAATGGCAACATAAGCATTTAAAGTCACTAAGTATGTCTTTCAATTGTAACCATCATTATAAAATATAAATAGTATGGTACTTTATGGTAGTGATGGCCACATGAGGCCTCAAGAAGCATTTGCTGTTATTTCTGAGCCCACGAGGTAGTGGTCTCTTAAAAAAGGTTCAAAGCACATTGCATTTCAGTTTGTATTGAACCTTTTTTTTTTAAAGAAATTTCCATCTAGTGGCTGCAGGAACCAGCAAATGCTTCAAGAGACCTCATATAGCCACCGCTACTGTGTGGTAAATCCAACCCGACCTCACGGCAAGTTCATGATGGCATCACAAAAAGTTATTTAATTTGTGATACCTTTGCAAAATGCTACACTTTCATGACGGTATCACAAAATTTTCAGTGACACGTGTGGGGAGGTGTTATTGTTAAAAATAGTGATCTAAACTTGACCATGTCATGAATACGTGAAGCTTTTTGTGACAGTGTCACGAAAAAAAAAAAAAAGAAAAAACCATGAGACTAGGCTGGGTAAATCTGTCTGGCGCAGGCAGTTTTCAAAAACAGAGTGACCATGCAAGGCCATTAGTGAGGGAAGCAATCAACAGACCCAGACAGTGCTGAAGTAGTCATTGCCTGTGACTGGAGAAATTGTGCATAGTACAAACTTTGTGCATTGGGATGGGGAGTGGTGGGATATTTGGAGAAGGTGACAGGGCACCTTGCATGGCAACATGCCGACATTGGTGTGATGATGTGTTTGTGAATGGATGAATGTGATGCGTCATTGTAAAGCACTGAGTGTCTGCATTAGGTGGAAAAGTGGTGTAGAAATGCAGTCCATTTAAGTGTGGCTGAAATTTAATGTCTTCTTTTGTGCCTCTACTATGAGGCTGTATAACTAGTGATGCAACAGCCTAAAGTTACATTCTGCAGTTTCTACAATCACATCCACAGACGCCAATACTGTAACAACTTCCATGCTGTCTGTCTTTTTAGATTCTCTCACTAGTCGTCTTTCTAATCATCCTCATGTTTAATCTTCCCAGTTATGTTGGGCTGTAAGTGTGCGAATATCTGTAGTAGTACCTATATGGTTAATGAGATGTTTTTGTTATCCCCCTGAATTAAAGCTGAGCATCTCCACTATAAGCCCATTTTCATTGTTACATTTCAACTCTATTTCAGGAATGATCACTGTGCAACTTTGTATGCACCGGATTGCATATTAGCAAATTCAGTCGTATTATTACTTCAACTTGTTATGAAAAGAACTTAATGGAAAGAAAAAAAAAAGAAAAAAAAAATCAGTGCTGATCTTGTCCTCCTTTACCTGTATTAGTTGAGATCTGCCATTGCATTAACTTTTTAGCATGCAAGAATACGAGGTCTATTAGAAAAGTATCCAACCTTATTATTTTTTTCAAAAACCATATGGATTTGAATTACGTGTGAGTGCGTCAGACAAGCTTGAAGTGCTTGAAGAAATTGTGGATGTGCCTGGACATGCCAGAACATGTCCCGTGAGGCTTCATCACGGCGTTGCTGTGCGCCATGCGGCACTGCCGCGACGCACGAAGCCTCCGCTCCTCTTTCCATGACAAAAACTCCTGTAACAGTGGAATGTGTCGTTCATTTCCAAACTGGACGCTGTGTTTTATCCGGGACGTTGTCTGACTAGCACAGGAATTGTGAAAAGACGTGGACATCAGCACTTTTTCGGCACATTGAGACAGACGTGTGCCGCAATTTTTGTCATGGAAAGAGGAGCGGAGGCCACAATTTCTCGGATAATCACTCGATGAAAAAACCACCGACAGCTGTCTGAACGCCATCTCAAAGCCGTCCTGTGAGACCAAAACGGAGGTGTTCCTTTGTCTCGCTCCATCAGCAAATCAGTCGTGACGCGCGAAGCCTCCGCTCGGCTTTCCATGACAAAATATCTTGTTAAAAGTGAAATCTGCCGGAAAATGGCTGATGTCCAGCTCTTGTGATAACCAGAGAAAGTGCACACGATGGTCTTGGATCCACAGAGCCATCCGTTTAGAAATGAACGTCCTTAAAGCTGTAGTAACAGTCCTTATTCTCTGTGAAGCCTGTAAAATTTTCACCGAAAGCCAGATAAATTTTTCGAATGGTTTCCAGCTGCCTGTCTCTAACAGTTTCTGAAAAAATTCTGATGGAAAAAAAGCCCAAATCATTCCACTATTTCCTGACAATGAAAATCCGCCAAGGGGGTGGACCACTCCTCACTCAAAGCCTGCTCACAGGCGAATGATGCAACCGACAGGCGTGGAAAAACTCATGCATGCGCACGAGGGTTCAAGCTTGTCTGATGCAATCACACGTGATTCAAATCCATATTGTTTTTGAAAAAAAAATAAGGTCGGATA
Source organism: Thalassophryne amazonica (assembly GCF_902500255.1). Taxonomy (NCBI): domain Eukaryota; kingdom Metazoa; phylum Chordata; class Actinopteri; order Batrachoidiformes; family Batrachoididae; genus Thalassophryne; species Thalassophryne amazonica. The sequence goes on from NC_047117.1 coordinate 59,873,439, forward strand.
CTTTTCTAACAGACCTCGTAAAAACACACAAAAAGCTATTTTGAAATTATATTTTAAGAACTTGCTGGTTCTCTCTCTCTCTCTCTCTCTCTCTCTCTCTCTCTCTCAAGACATCTTTGCCTCCTGGCATCTCTCACTCCAGTTCCTCTTAAATCTTTTCTAATGTCTCTGCCTATATCTCTCATGGGACCTATAAGTGTTTGTCTCCATAATTCAGCCCTCAGCACATAAATTAGCATGTGTCAAGCTTTTGCTCTGTGCTGAGATCTTGAGCAGAAGCTGCTTCCGTTTTCCCCCACGGTTGACGGCACACTTCAGCACCTCACACCTTCACTCATCCCATTGTTTACTGTGATGCACAAGTAATGAAGCAAAACACCGGAGAACTCATCTGTACGACATACTGTCCGTGGCCAACGATGGACGCTTTGCCTCGTCATACTGGTCAAACCGGGGATAAACGCATTTACACTCACAGTACAAGGTGTTTAGAAGAAGGCTTTGAAACAATATCATAGTTGGAAATCTTTCCCCAGTATTTAAAAGTTTACAGCAACTGGACTTTTTTTGTTGGTTTTCAATACATTTAGCCACTCCGGAGTTTTGAATCCAAGATGAAGAAATGGAAGAGTCTAAAAAAGGCTCTTTGGGACGTGTGGACATAAAACTTCACTATCTATCAAGTCAACAAGGAGATCCAGCAAAGCAAGAACAGACTGACCATTTCAAGACAAAAGAAAGATTCTTCTGGTCTCATATTAGGCTGGAGTGTCTGAGGAGTTCAAGAATACACAACATATTTTCCTCAAACCCTTTAACAGATTCTCCTACACCCAAAGGACTCCACATCATAAGAAGAGTAATGTAGTGCAGCAGATAACAGAATATTTACAGAGGAATCTTTCAAATGGTGATATTAGCACTAAATTTGGTGCAAATGCTCCTTAGACATTATTATTTTGACAAAGAAGACAGACCAGTTGAATTTTTAGTAGGCAGCCAGGTTGGGCACACAGGGATGAAAACAAAAATGCTGCAATCAATTGGTCTGATTATAAAGACTCCAAAAAGGTACAGTTTGGACTACCCATAACTCAAATCTATGGAATTATGGGGTAAAAACAGCAAAAATGGTAACAATCAATCAATCAATCAATTTTTTTTTTTATATAGCGCCAAATCACAACAAACAGTTGCCCCAAGGCGCTTTATATTGTAAGGCAAGGCCATACAATAATGATGTAAAACCCCAACGGTCAAAACGACCCCCTGTGAGCAAGCACTTGGCTACAGTGGGAAGGAAAAACTCCCTTTTAACAGGAAGAAACCTCCAGCAGAACCAGGCTCAGGGAGGGGCAGTCTTCTGCTGGGACTGGTTGGGGCTGAGGGAGAGAACCAGGAAAAAGACATGCTGTGGAGGGGAGCAGAGATCGATCACTAATGATTAAATGCAGAGTGGTGCATACAGAGCAAAAAGAGAAAGAAACAGTGCATCATGGGAACCCCCCAGCAGTCTACGTCTATAGCAGCATAACTAAGGGATGGTTCAGGGTCACCTGATCCAGCCCTAACTATAAGCTTTAGCAAAAAGGAAAGTTTTAAGCCTAATCTTAAAAGTAGAGAGGGTGTCTGTCTCCCTGATCTGAATTGGGAGCTGGTTCCACAGGAGAGGAGCCTGAAAGCTGAAGGCTCTGCCTCCCATTCTACTCTTACAAACCCTAGGAACTACAAGTAAGCCTGCAGTCTGAGAGCGAAGCGCTCTATTGGGGTGATATGGTACTACGAGGTCCCTAAGATAAGATGGGACCTGATTATTCAAAACCTTATAAGTAAGAAGAAGAATTTTAAATTCTATTCTAGAATTAACAGGAAGCCAATGAAGAGAGGCCAATATGGGTGAGATATGCTCTCTCCTTCTAGTCCCGTCAGCACTCTAGCTGCAGCATTTTGAATTAACTGAAGGCTTTTTAGGGAACTTTTAGGACAACCTGATAATAATGAATTACAATAGTCCAGCCTAGAGGAAATAAATGCATGAATTAGTTTTTCAGCATCACTCTGAGACAAGACCTTTCTGATTTTAGAGATATTGCGTAAATGCAAAAAAAGCAGTCCTACATATTTGTTTAATATGCGCTTTGAATGACATATCCTGATCAAAAATGACTCCAAGATTTCTCACAGTATTACTAGAGGTCAGGGTAATGCCATCCAGAGTAAGGATCTGGTTAGACACCATGTTTCTAAGATTTGTGGGCCAAGAACAATAACTTCAGTTTTATCTGAGTTTAAAAGCAGGAAATTAGAGGTCATCCATGTCTTTATGTCTGTAAGACAATCCTGCAGTTTAGCTAATTGGTGTGTGTCCTCTGGCTTCATGGATAGATAAAGCTGGGTATCATCTGCGTAACAATGAAAATTTAAGCAATACCGTCTAATAATACTGCCTAAGGGAAGCATATATAAAGTGAATAAAATTGGTCCTAGCACAGAACCTTGTGGACCTCCATAATTAACTTTAGTCTGTGAAGAAGATTCCCCATTTACATGAACAAATTGTAATCTATTAGACAAATATGATTCAAACCACCGCAGCGCAGTGCCTTTAATACCTATGGCATGCTCTAATCTCTGTAATAAAATTTTATGGTCAACAGTATCAAAAGCAGCACTGAGGTCTAACAGAACAAGCACAGAGATGAGTCCACTGTCCGAGGCCATAAGAAGATCATTTGTAACCTTCACTAATGCTGTTTCTGTACTATGATGAATTCTAAAACCTGACTGAAACTCTTCAAATAGACCATTCCTCTGCAGATGATCAGTTAGCTGTTTTACAACTACCCTTTCAAGAATTTTTGAGAGAAAAGGAAGGTTGGAGATTGGCCTATAATTAGCTAAGATAGCTGGGTCAAGTGATGGCTTTTAAGTAATGGTTTAATTACTGCCACCTTAAAAGCCTGTGGTACATAGCCAACTAACAAAGATAGATTGATCATATTTAAGATCGAAGCATTAAATAATGGTAGGGCTTCCTTGAGCAGCCTGGTAGGAATGGGGTCTAATAAACATGTTGATGGTTTGGATGAAGTAACTAATGAAAATAACTCAGAACAATCGGAGAGAAAGAGTCTAACCAAATACCGGCATCACTGAAAGCAGCCAAAGATAACGATACGTCTTTGGGATGGTTATGAGTAATTTTTTCTCTAATAGTTAAAATTTTGTTAGCAAAGAAAGTCATGAACTCATTACTAGTTAAAGATAATGGAATACTCAGCTCAATAGAGCTCTGACTCTTTGTCAGCCTGGCTACAGTGCTGAAAAGAAACCTGGGGTTGTTCTTATTTTCTTCAATTAGTGATGAGTAGAAAGATGTCCTAGCTTTACGGAGGGCTTTTTTATAGAGCAACAGACTCTTTTTCCAGGCTAAGTGAAGATCTTCTAAATTAGTGAGACGCCATTTCCTCTCCAACTTACGGGTTATCTGCTTTAAGCTACGAGTTTGAGAGTTATACCATGGAGTCAGACACTTCTGATTTAAAGCTCTCTTTTTCAGAGGAGCTACAGCATCCAAAGTTGTCTTCAATGAGGATGTAAAACTATTGACGAGATACTCTATCTCCCTTACAGAGTTTAGGTAGCTACTCTGCACTGTGTTGTTATATGGCATTAGAGAACATAAAGAAGGAATCATATCCTTAAACCTAGTTACAGTGCTTTCTGAAACACTTCTAGTGTAATGAAACTTATTCCCTACTGCTGGGTAGTCCATCAGAGTAAATGTAAATGTTATTAAAAAATGATCAGACAGAAGGGAGTTTTCAGGGAATACTGTTAAGTCTTCTATTTCCATACCATAAGTCAGAACAAGATCTAAGATATGATTAAAGTGGTGGGTGGACTCATTTACTTTTTGAGCAAAGCCAATAGAGTCTAATAATAGATTAAATGCAGTGTTGAGGCTGTCATTCTCAGCATCTGTGTGGATGTTAAAATCGCCCACTATAATTATCTTATCTGAGCTAAGCACTAAGTCAGACAAAAGGTCTGAAAATTCACAGAGAAACTCACAGTAACGACCAGGTGGACGATAGATAATAACAAATAAAACTGGTTTTTGGGACTTCCAATTTGGATGGACAAGACTAAGAGACAAGCTTTCAAATGAATTAAAGCTCTGTCTGGGTTTTTGATTAATTAATAAGCTGGAATGGAAGATTGCTGCTAATCCACCGCCCCGGCCCGTGCTACGAGCATTCTGACAGTTAGTGTGACTCGGGGGTGTTGACTCATTTAAACTAACATATTCATCCTGCTGTAACCAGGTTTCTGTTAGGCAGAATAAATCAATATGTTGATCAATTATTATATCATTTACCAACAGGGACTTAGAAGAGAGAGACCTAATGTTTAATAGACCACATTTAACTGTTTTAGTCTGTGGTGCAGTAGAAGGTGCTATATTATTTTTTCTTTTTGAATTTTATGCTTAAATAGATTTTTGCTGGTTATTGGTAGTCTGGGAGCAGGCACCGTCTCTACGGGGATGGGGTAATGAGGGGATGGCAGGGGGAGAGAAGCTGCAGAGAGGTGTGTAAGACTACAACTCTGCTTCCTGGTCCCAACCCTGGATAGTCACGGTTTGGAGGATTTAAGAAAATTAGCCAGATTTCTAGAAATGAGAGCTGCTCCATCCAAAGTGGGATGGATGCCGTCTCTCCTAACAAGACCAGGTTTTCCCCAGAAGCTTTGCCAATTATCTATGAAGCCCACCTCATTTTTTGGACACCACTCAGACAGCCAGCAATTCAAGGAGAACATGCGGCTGAACATGTCACTCCCAATCTGATTGGGGAGGGGCCCAGAGAAAACTACAGAGTCCGACATTGTTTTTGCAAAGTTACACACCGATTTAATGTTAATTTTAGTGACCTCCGATTGGCGTAACCGGGTGTCATTACTGCCGACGTGAATTACAATCTTACCAAATTTACGCTTAGCCTTAACCAGCAGTTTCAAATTTCCTTCAATGTCGCCTGCTCTGGCCCCCGGAAGACAATTGACTATGGTTGCTGGTGTCGCTAACTTCACATTTCTCAAAACAGAGTCGCCAATAACCAGAGTTTGATCCTCGGCGGGTGTGTCGTCGAGTGGGGATAAACGGTTAGAAATGTGAACGGGTTGGCGGTGTACACGGGGCTTCTGTTTAGGGCTACGCTTCCTCCTCACAGTCACCCAGTCAGCCTGCTTTCCCGGCTGCTCGGGATCTGCCAGAGGGGAACTAACGGCGGCTAAGCTACCTTGGTCCGCACCGACTACAGGGGCCTGGCTAGCTGTAGAATTTTCCACGGTGCGGAGCCGAGTCTCCAATTCGCCCAGCCTGGCCTCCAAAGCTACGAATAAGCTACACTTATTACAAGTACCATTACTGCTAAAGGAGGCCGAGGAATAACTAAACATTTCACACCCAGAGCAGAAAAGTGCGGGAGAGACAGGAGAAGCCGCCATGCTAAATCGGCTAAGAGCTAGTAGCTACGCTAAGCTAGCGGATTCCTAAAAACACGCAAAGTGAATAATGTGTAAATAATTTAGAGGTGATTCAGCAGAATGAGTGCTTTAGTTAAGGCACGTAAAGATTACACTGGGAAACAAATCGTAATCTAGATAACTAGATCAATCTAACTGCGCAGATTAAACAGCTAACAGATACAGAAAAACACCGCTGTGCTCCGGAACAGGAAGTGATACAATACCGCAGTGAGAGCCAACCACCAGTAGAGGCCTGGTCAAACAAAGGTCAATTCCAGTTTGTCCAGCGGTCAAAAGTTAAAGTTGCTCCAATTATGGTAAAAAAAAAAAAAAAAAAAAAAAAAAAAAGTGATGCAAATTATTGGTTGAGTTAATAGGATTTTAAAAAGTGATAGTTTGCACCATGTGTCATGCTTAGTTATCATGTTACAGGGTAACATACACAACAAAAATATAAACGCAACACTTTTGGTTTTGCTCCCATTTTGTATGAGATGAACTCAAAGATCTAAAACTTTTTCCACATACACAATATCACCATTTCCCTCAAATATTGTTCACAAACCAGTCTAAATCTGTGATAGTGAGCACTTCTTTGCTGAGATAATCCATCCCACCTCACAGGTGTGCCATATCAAGATGCTGATTAGACACCATGATTAGTGCACAGGTGTGCCTTAGACTGTCCACAATAAAAGGCCACTCTGAAAGGTGCAGTTGTATCACACAGCACAATGCCACAGATGTCGCAAGATTTGAGGGAGCGTGCAGTTGGCATGCTGACAGCAGGAATGTCAACCAGAGCTGTTGCTCGTGTATTGAATGTTCATTTCTCTACCATAAGCCGTCTCCAAAGGCGTTTCAGAGAATTTGGCAGTACATCCAACCAGCCTCACAAACGCAGACCACGTGTAACTACACCAGCCCAGGACCTCCACATCCAGCATGTTCACCTCCAAGATCGTCTGAGACCAGCCACTCGGACAGCTGCTGAAACAATCGGTTTGCATAACCAAAGAATTTCTGCACAAACTGTCAGAAACCGTCTCAGGGAAGCTCATCTGCATGCTCGTCGTCCTCATCGGGGTCTCGACCTGACTCCAGTTCGTCGTCGTAACCGACTTGAGTGCGCAATGCTCACATTCGCTGGCGTTTGGCACGTTGGAGAGGTGTTCTCTTCACGGATGAATCCCGGTTCACACTGTTCAGGGCAGATGGCAGACAGCGTGTGTGGCATCGTATGTGTGGGTGAGCGGTTTTCTGATGTCAATGTTGTGGATCGAGTGGCCCATGGTGGCAGTGGGGTTATGGTATGGGCAGGCGTCTGTTATGGACGAAGAACACAGGTGCATTTTATTGATGGCATTTTGAATGCACAGAGATACCGTGACGAGATCCTGAGGCCCATTGTTGTGCCATACATCCAAGAACATCACCTCATGTTGCAGCAGGATAATGCACGGTCCCATGTTGCAAGGATCTGTACACAATTCTTGGAAGCTGAAAATGTCCCAGTTCTTGCATGGCCGGCATACTCACCGAACATGTCACCCATTGAGCATGTTTGGGATGCTCTGGACCGGCGTATACGACAGCGTGTACCAGTTCCTGCCAATATCCAGCAACTTTGCACAGCCATTGAAGAGGAGTGGACCAACATTCCACAGGCCACAATTGACAACCTGATCAACTCTATGTGAAGGAGATGTGTTGCACTGCATGAGGCAAATGGTGGTCACACCAGATACTGACTGGTCTCCCCCCCCAATAAAACAAAACTGCACCTTTCAGAGTGGCCTTTTATTGTGGGCAGTCTAAGGCACACCTGTGCACTAATCATGGTGTCTAATCAGCATCTTGATATGGCACACCTGTGAGGTGGGATGGATTATCTCAGCAAAGGACAAGTGCTCACTATCACAGATTTAGACTGGTTTGTGAACAATATTTGAGGGAAATGGTGATATTGTGTATGTGGAAAAAGTTTTAGATCTTTGAGTTCATCTCATACAAAATGGGAGCAAAACCAAAAGTGTTGCGTTTATATTTTTGTTGAGTGTATGTCACAGAATCCAATGGACGTAGACATTGTTTGACCTTAACTTTGGACATCAAACATTCAACTTGGTCGAAACTATTTTATTTTTTTTATTCCTATTAGCTCAAACAATAATTTTCACTTTTTAGCAAAATTGGAGCAATTTTAACTTTTGACCCATGTTCTGAGGATGACAGAGATGAACACACACACACACACACACACCGTGGCATAATTCAAATGCTCTGTTTGCATAAAATCTCTCCTGATGCAGTTTGAGCAGCCTGCATTTTTCAAATGTATGTTCTGGCACAAAACCTTGTCTTTTATTCAGTTCAGCATAGTATATTTAAATTAAAACCTGTATCTGTGGGGAACAGCATGTCAATACAGATTGTGATGGAAGAATACATAAAGTATACATGGAGAATACATGAACTAGGCCAAATGGCAGAGGCTCCAACTGGTTTGTGTTCAACTGGACAAAGACAAGAATGACCTCTGTCTCCAATACCAAATGTCTGCCTTTGTCTGCTATGTCCCATCACACACATAGATTACAGCTGAGGCTGTGGACTGCCTTTGTCTTCCTTCTGGTTAAATCTGACGTGGTCTGAGAGCCCATAAGCCTCTGTTTGCAGCTGAAGCACTGCATTCTCAGTCTATTTTGCAACAGTTTTACATGTTTCATTGTGCTGAAAATGCAGAAATGAGATGATATTTAAGCATGAAGAAAAATGTGTGTAAGACTGACAACGCTGCAGGTTACTCCATAACACCAACTGTGTGAAGATTATGACTGAAGTCTGTGTACAAACCACATCCACACAAACACACAATGTGAAAATCAGAAAGAAACTGCATCGTATGCACAGAAAAAAAGCACAATTACGAAATCCCACATGACAGCTCATCAATTATTCAATAATTCCCTTGTGCTCACACTGATCTACTTTTGAAATACTGATGATCGTAAGCAGGCAGTGTTTGTGTTGTTGTGTTGCATGGGTTTTGGTGTGTATTCATGTGGCAAATGGGAGAAAACATATCTTTAAATACATTCCAGTTGCTTGGATGGGAAATAATAGCGTTTTTAACAATCACTAACACCGTACTGTCCAGTTTAGAGTTATATTTTCAAAATGCTAATCTGTAATAACTACTATGTCATTAACACAATTCTTATTGCAGTCAATTCACATACGAGGTCTGTCCGTAAAGTATAGGTCCTTTTTATTTTTTTCTAAAACTATATGGATTTCATTCATATGTTTTTACGTCAGACATGCTTGAACCCTCGTGCGCATGTGTGAGTTTTTCCACGCCTGTCGGTGACGTCATTCGCCTGTGAGCACTCCTTGTGGGAGGAGTCGTCCAGCCCCTCGTCGGAATTCCTTTGTCTGAGAAGTTGCTGAGAGACTGGCGCTTTGTTTGATCAAAATTTTTTCTAAACCTGTGAGACACATCGAAGTGGACATGGTTCGAAAAATTAAGCTGGTCTTCAGTGAAAATTTTAACAGCTGATGAGAGATTTTGAGGTGATTCTGTCGCTTTAAGGACTTTTCACGGTGCGAGACGTCGCGCAGTGCTCTTAGGCGGCGTCATCAGCCTGTTTCAAGCTTAAAACCTCCACATTTCAGGCTTTATTGATCCAGGACGTCATGAGAGAACAGAGAAGTTTCAGAAGAAGTCGGTTTCAGCATTTTATCTGGATATTCCACTGTTAAAGGAGATTTTTTTAATGAAAGACGTGCAGGCAGATTGCAGCGTCGGCTCGCAGCCGCCGCGACGCTCTGCCACAGGAAAAACACCTCTGTTGGAAGCCTTGAGGACAAGTTGGAACATCTCCAGCTGTTAAACAATTTCTCATATACTCACTCCACTGAAAGCCATCAAAAGCCGCCTGGATTTTACAAATGGTTATCAACACGGAGGTGTTTTTCCTGTGCCGCCGCGCCGCGTCGGCTGCGTCCCGTCCTTTAACAGTGGAATATCCGGATAAAATGCTGAAACCGACTTCTTCTGAAACTTCTCTGTTCTCTCACGACGTCCTGGATCAATAGAGCCTGAAATGTGGAGGTTTTAAGCTTGAAACAGGCTGATGACGCTGCCTGAGAGCGCAGCGCGACATCTCGCACCGTGAAAAGTCCTTAAAGCGACAGAATCACCTCAAAATCTCTTATCAGCTGTTAAAATTTTCACTGAAAACCAGCTTAATTTTTCGAACCATGTCCACTTCGATGTGTCTCACAGGTTTAGAAAAAATTTTGATCAAACAAAGCGCCAGTCTCTCAGCAACTTCTCAGACAAAGGAATTCCGACGAGGGGCTGGACGACTCCTCCCACAAGGAGTGCTCACAGGCGAATGACGTCACCGACAGGCATGGAAAAACTCACGCATGCGCACGAGGGTGCAAGCATGTCTGACGTAAAAACATATGAATGAAATCCATATAGTTTTTGAAAAAAATAAAAAGGACCTATACTTTACGGACAGCCCTCGTATTTCTAAAATGCTTACATTTTCTTCACATGCATACAAGTGTACCCAGTAACAAAAGTAAGAATCTTTCATGTCTTATTTACAAATGCGCAAAAGCTCTATGCTGGTTCTTGTGGTGAGCTTATAAAAGCTTCTTAAAGTTATGTCCATAAATGATTGTGATGTTAAAATGAAGAAGCAACATGCAGTACCATGTGAAGCCCCCTGAGCCCCCTAAATAAACTGAATTGAGTGAAAGGTCAATATGAACAGTTGTGTTCAAAACTACTTATGGATTTGTCATCTCCATATAGTGTTGCCACTTTCTGCATTTACTGTTATTTTGTCATCTCACTGTTGTGATCACATACAAGGGCTTCGATTTCTGTTTGGAAAAATGTTCTTTTCCTGTTCTTCCTCTTAGTTGCCATGGTGAATACACATTTCAGACTCTGTGCGTATGTGTGAATGCCAGACTACAACTGCGTGGATTGCAATTAAGGTACAACGTAGGTATTGTATGTTGCTGTGTTAAGGGCTTAGAAAAGCTATATTAAATATACTGCAGGTAAAAAAAAAAAAAAAAAAAAAAATGTAAATCTCCAAATGTTTTCTATCAATACTAAAAGTTTAAATGTCCTAAATTCTTCCCCTTTCCAGTGAACAATAATGTCTCTTCAAATTAAAGCTGTTCCACACAAAATGATATATACTGAAATTGTGTGAAAGTACTTTCGCATCTCAAAAACCACATCGTCGGAAAAGCTGTCTTAAACAAGGAGACATGGAAAGCTTAAAAGTTGTTTGTGAATGATTTATTTAATGAAATACAATGGCCATGAAGACGATAAGGTCTATGGCTGACAGGTAGGTACAGCATCCACAAAGGTGCCTTGACACTTGCACAAATTTGACCCGCGTACTGATGCGCAATCTGCCATACCAGAGAATAAGCTCGTTGTAAAATGGTGTAAACTGTGCAAAAATTTTTAAATGTTCAAAATCTCTGGCATGGATTAATTTTGTGAACTACAAGTGAACATTGTGCAAACAATTCAAAAACATTGTGTGCCACTACGAATCATTGCGTCAGTGCAGCGAATCACAGCGCAGCACATCTGAACGAGAAGCTAAATCTATAAAAACTGAATTTTACAGATACTCATGAGAAGAAATGAAAACACAACTGTTTTACCAAGCCATCACAATATAAATATTACAAATAGTTACCTCTGGACGATTCCAAATGTGTTCTCCACATCATGAAGTGCACGAGAAGAGCTGCAGCTGTAGAAAATTCCTCCGTGATTTCGGAGCAATTAGAGGTGGTTTCATCAGCCAAATTCTGAGAGCAAATGATTAATCTGCTATGAAATAATTATTTCATATAATGTAGTGTTCAGTGGCACAAAGCACAGCATCTAGCGGAACACAGCGGGTCGCACTGGCACAACAAATTGTGCAGCAGTGCGGGGGTTAAATACGTACAAGTGTCAAGGTGCCTTAAGGATGTGTTCGTCTTTTGTAGGATAGAATTTCATGGTTTAAAGAAAATTCATTGCCTGATGGAAATCTGACCTTTGACCTCCAAATACCTTGACACCAATGACCTTAACCTTCACCTGAATGGGTGGCTGACCTTACCAGGGAAATTCCTCAATTCACAGACATACAGTATGTGTGTCGGGTTTATCCCAAACAACATTGAAAACCAAATGTCATTGACATTTGCCAAAAATAACTCCTTCAGGGCAATTACAAGGAAGACGTTTATCCAAGGACTGGGGAGGAGTACACCAACAGACAGACAGACCTGGACACCAGTGATTGACTGAGCACACGCAAGCAAATCTGAGTGGGGAAAAAAAAAAAAAATCAATACATTTTTACAGTTTAACACAATGACCTTGACCTTTGGCAACTCTGGGGTTGTCCTTCATCTACACCAGGGAAAGACTTGTTAGCATACTTTTAATAAGCCTTTCATTGGATTCAGGTGTGTTGGAGCAGTGAGACAACTAAGAGTGTCAGGAAGGTGGCTCTGGAGGACCAAACTTGGCCACCCCTCATCTATACTAAAACTGAAAAGAAAAGGGAGTAGTACAGAAACAAATTTTGATTTAACCTTTACTTAACCAGGTAAGTTATTAAGAAAAAAATCTTATTTACAATAATGACCTGGTGGATAGGGAAAAACACAGAGGTAAATCACAAAAGTGGATCAAACAACACACTTTTACAGTATATACAACAAACTAGAATTAGTAAGAAACAATAACATTTTCAGTCATATACAAAATAAAAAAAATGTAACAAAAAGAGTTAAACATTGCTCAGTACAATATATCAGCAAACTGAAGACAGGTGAATAATAAAAGAACCCACAACCACTGTTGATGTATGATAAATATGTATCCCAGCACGCACACTCCACTTCTTAACAAAAACTCCACAGGTCTTAGCTATCAAACCATCTCACCTTTATTGGATTGCTCTAAGCGGAATCCATCAAAGGTAAAAATTTAAACCACCTGGATGGTTTGGTGTTGCCTGCTGCTATGAACCTGTCCTCAGCAGGGAGCAGCACTTAATCCTGATTCATCCTGTAAAAAATGTTTTGGGGCTCAGCTGCTGCAGGACCATTTTGTATGAGACAGGGTGCTGAAAGGCTTTTACGGACTGAGACTTTAACCCCCGGCAAATTTTGTAGCCACGTTGAAGGTGATGACAGTGATTGTTCTGGTAATGATGGTACGGCATCGATTTGTTCCTCTGCAAACAGCAGACATTCTGTTGAAAGGCTGAGGCAGTGCTTGACTATAGGCCAGCTACTTTTCTTTGCACATTGACATAAGCAAAGAAAAATGATCTTTTTGTGTGATGGAAAGGGACACAAAGATGACCACTTCACTATCACTCATTCTGTAGAGAAAGCAAGGGGCAATACGTCTGTATCCTCCTGCAAGTGTCGAGTGATAATTAATTAATGCACACATACACTACCAGTCCAACACTTGGACACACTTTCCCATTCAAAAGTGATACTTTTTTGTGCATAAACAGGTGCAAAGCAGTGAGCACACAGCTCAACAAGAAGTTCCAATAATTTTCCAGCAATCTTTCAGCAAATTCTGAACGTCACTGGACCCCTCGGCAAAAACTTTGAATATTTACTCTGGTGTGTGTGTGTGTGTGTGTGTGTGTGTGTGTGTGTGTGTGTGTGTGTGTGTGTGTGTGTGTGTGTGTGTGTGTGTGTGTGTGTGTGTGTGTGTGTGTGTGTACAGGGGTTGTTTTTCAAAAACCCATAATTTTAATTGACAAAACAATCCTGTGGTTTCACATAAGTCCCATTAACTGCTCGACTGCAGGGTTCAATTAAATGTAAATGCCGCCTAATTGTTTTCAACACACTCATGTTGGGAGAGTTTGAATTTGGGTTTGAAGCAGTTTTCTCCATCGACTTATTAAACTGAGCCCAGCTGCTTCTGGAAAGCTTGTGTAGCTGATGTCGCAGAGCAGGTTTGCACTGGCCAAACTACAGTGCCAACATAAGACACACACACCGCTGCATGTTTATATCATCGACATCATCATGAACTACAGTTTTCAGTAAGTGTTCTGAGCTCAACCGACCAGAGGACGGTGAGTTGGACATTTTTGATTTTCGCAGCCTCGAGCCCAGTGGCCAGAGACAGACGCTGCCTTGAGCGAGTCCATTAAGGAAATGAGAGTGATCAATCAAAAGTACAGTAATTAATCGGATACTGTGGAGATTTTTAAGTCACGTTTAAAGACTCATTTGTTTTCTGTTTTATCATTAGTATTATGAAGTGTTTTTATTCTTGTATTCTTTTATGGTTGTCTTTCTTTTATGGTCTTTATTATTATTATTATTATTATTGTGTTTTAAATTTTTTAATTGTTTTTGTGTGAAGCACCTTGAGACGATTTTATCGTGAACTGGCGCTATATAAATTAATACATTTGAAATTTGGAATTTAATCCAACTTATTCTGTCTAAGACAAAGCAGAAAACTGAAAACTACACCAAGACACACATGTGCACACCGAAATACCGCCACAGAACCAATAGGTTGGTTTTCAGATGGCAGCAAATTTCATAATTGATCACCTGGATCGCTGATGGCTGGTGAAATAAATGACTCAGTTGTAGCAGGAAATGTAAACCATGCCGATGGTGAAATCTAAAAATGAATTTGTCTTCCAGCTGCTGTTACAGTGAAAACAGTGTTGCCACAGTTACTCTGAAAAGTTACTTTATTAGTTACATTTTACAGTTACTTTATACAGGTACTTCATTAGCAGCTGCGAACAAATTGTCTACGGCTGCTGAATGTATTGTAACTAATAAAGTAACTAGTAATCTAACTTGGTTATTTTCAACAATAAGTACTCAGAAAAGTAACCATGTTAGTTTGCTGATTACTCAATCTTAAGAGTAACCAAGTTAGATTACTAGTTACAGTATTAGTTGCATTACTTATTAATTACAAGTTGTCGGCAGTTGCTAATAAAGTAACTGTCTAAAGCTGCTAATAAATTAACTGGATAAAGTAACTGTATAAAGCTGCTAATAAAGTAACTATATAAAGCTGCAAATGAAGTAACTGTATTCAGTAACTGTATAAAGCCGCTAATAAAGTAACTGCATAAAGCCGCTAATGAAGTAACTGTATAAAGTAACTGTATAAAGCTGCTAATGAAGTAACTGTAAAAAGCTGCTAATAAAGTAACTGTTTAAAGTAACTATAAAGTAACTGTATAAAGCTGCAAATAAAGTAACTGTATAAAGTAACTAAGAAGTAACTTTTCAAAGTGAAACGCTGAGTGAAAACAGCACGCACACCACAAATCCCTTCAACATCCACAGTTTACACCAGGTGCTGTGGATCTCTCTCTGATGTGTAATTAATGAGATTTGTGAGGGGTTTTTTTTAATTGAAAAATAAAAGCTTTAATTGCTTTCATATCAAAATTCACTGATGTCCAATAAAGACATTTCTTGCCATAGAAACCAGAATTTACATAATTAGCAATAATAAAACCTTAATAATACAGTGTGTCAGATTTAGTGTGATCTAGTGGTCAAGTTGCAGATTGCATTATGCCATGACCACTCATGATTTTGTTTGCCTTCATGTTTTTTTTTTTTTGCTTTTCTGGTGGTGAGGATTCCTGCTTCATAGCCTTCTTTTGTAATACAACCCCAATTCCAATGAAGTTGAGAACGTTGTGTAAAATGAAAATAAAAACAGAATATAATAATTTGCAAATCCTCTACTTTTCCACTTTGCGTCTGTCCATTTCAAATGAGCTCGGGCGCAGAGAAGGTGGCGGCGTTTCTGGATGTTGTTGATGTATGTCTTTCGCTTTGCATGGTAGGCAGAGTTTTAACGTGCACTTGTAGATGTAGCGACGAACTGTGTTAACTGACAGTGGTTTTCTGAAGTGTTCCTCAGCCCACGCGGTAAGATCCTTTACACAATGATGTCGGTTTTTAATGCAGTGCCGCCTGAGGGATCGAAGGTCACAGGCATTCAATGTTGGTTTTCGGCCTTGCTGCTTACGTGTAGAAAGTTCTCCAGATTCTCTGAATCTTCTGATTAAACTGTAGACTGTAGATGATGGAATCTCTAAATTCTTTGCAATTGAACGTTGAGAAATATTGCTCTAACACTGTTGGAATATTTTTTTCACGCAGTTCAACTGCAAGTTGCCAGATTAAAGATCTGGCAACTTGCTTCCGATGGATTGTTTGCTGTTGTGACGCTCTTCTCAACTTTACACGGTTGTATACGTTTCTTTTATTTCTGTGTAGCACTCTACTGGTTGTTAAGTGTATCTACTCTGAACCTTATTTAACTACAGTCCTGTTGTGAATCAGTAGCGGTTAGCATTCACAAGCAGTTACCTTTCACTAGCTAGGTCGACCCCCCTCCCCCCGCCGTTACTATTGTAGCCGTTTCTTTTTTTTTTTACCTGTTTAATACTTCTGTTGGTTTTTCAGTGTAAGTGTTGTGAATTTTAATTAATTTATTTACATCTGTGTGAATCCTGTGTGAGCCTTAGGAGTGGTCAGCTTATCCAATATTGGTTAGCTCGTGCTTGCTTGGCTATACTCTTGAATTTCTTAGTGCACAAAGTACACTACTTTACCTACTTTACACCCTCCGTAAATCCTGTGTGATGTTGGAAGATAGGGTGGCACACTCGCCACTGCGAACTGTGAATCGGTTCTCCCCCTTGGAAATGCCTGATGTGAATTCTCTGAGCCTACAAGTGGCTTCCACTCCTGTCTCCAGGCCAAAACACCGGAGTTTAGTGATAAGGGATTCTATCACCCACAAAATCAGGTTACAGACGCCGGCTGATGTTAAATATATTCCTGGGGCCTTAGCTCCCGACACTGCATCCCATCTTAGGGTGCTGATGCTGCAGAAGGGAAGACAGACTAAGGAACATGACAGGAGATATAGTCACATAGTTACTCACGTCGGCACCAATGATATCAGGATGAAGCACTCAGAGGTCACAAAAAATGGACATAGAGAGGACATGACCTTGCTAGAAAGATGTGTCAGCATCAATTAATAGTCTCTGGTCCCATCCCCTCCCGGGGTACTGATGAGGTTTAGCAGTCTGACATCGTTAAATAGGTGTCTGGCGCAATTTTGTAGACAGCAAGGCTTTAGCTTTATTGATAGCTGGCCTTCGTTCTGGGGCCGCCGTGGCTTGCTGATGCCGTGCGACCTCCACGTTACCGGGGAAGGCGCCACCATCCTGTCTGTGAACATAGATAGAGCTCTACAGGGAGGGCAACAATAGGAATTTACAGCACGCCACGGAGCAGGTGATTAGAGACCCTGCAAGACTTATGACAAATGTAGCTGTGGAAGCCATTAGCTTAGCGTGGAAATTAGTGCAGAAAATCCACTATGGTGATAGTGCAGTTTATCTGCCAGGGAGGGAAATTCAGCAAGTTGAGACTGTGGCCTGCTTCCGTAGACGTGTCCATAAAAATCATAGAGGGATATGCTTTGCAAACTTAATACCCATTAGTACATTGGATGATGTTGAAATTGAGGATGGCCCGGTGGTTGTTCCAGCAATAGCAAAGATTTTGTGTCTGCTACCCACAACGCGCATGGAATGTCTCAAACCTAGACCTACTTCTAGGCATCTTATATATGCTAATCTGGAACCACCCCTAAATCCAAACAGTTCAACTGTCAACCCCACTGAGGTTCTTATTCTAGGTCTCATTAACATAAGATCACTGTCCTCAAAATCATTGTTGATTAATGAGCTAATTATTGATCACCACTTAGATATGACTGGGTTGCAGCCCCGTCAGATCTCAGAAGCTAAGCAGAGCAGGATCTGGTTAGTACTTGGATGGGAGACCTCTTTGGAACACCAGCGGCTGTGTGTGTTTCTCCAGGAGAAACTGGAGTTGCGGCAGAAAGGGCATATGGTGTAAAACTTGTGCCAATTACCAATGTGGATCTGGCTGTATCCGCTGTGGCGACCCCGAAGAAAAACCGGGAGCAGCCGAATGAACAACAACAACAACTTAAATATGACTGGGTTATGTGAAACCTGGCTTAAACCTGCAGCTGTCCTCCCCTTAAATGAGGCCTGCCCACCAGCATATACATTTAGTCACGTCCCTCGTGATGCGAAGCAAGGCGGGTGTGTTGCTCTTATTTATAAATCTAGGTTTAGCTTATTAGCTGTTGGGGGTCATAAATATAACTCTTTTGAGCATCTGATTCTCCACTCTGCTCAGGATATTATGCATTGCCAAGGTCAAAAGAATAAAAATCAGCCGTATTATTTTGTCAGTGTATATAGGCCTCCTGGCCCATATTCTGAATTTGATGTGTTCATCTCTAACTTGTCAACTAGTGCAGATAACATTCTGATCATTGGTGACTTTAACGTTCATATAAATAAGCCTTCTGATCCCCTCTGCAAATCATATATGGAAATTGTGGATGCATTAGGATTTCGGCAATGCATTCGGGACTCGACACACATTTGTGGAAATACCCTGGATCTGGTTCTCGCACGTGGTATTGCTGTCATGAATATTGACATCAAAACTATACTCAACATGATTGCGCCACCTGTGTTAAAACCGCGCTCCCCCACAGTCACCTTGGTTCAATGATTACCTGCGTGAGCTCAAGCATAAGGCAAGTTGTCTAGAACGGAAATGGCGCTGTTCAAGATTAGAAGTATTCCACCTTGCGTGGCATGATGCTATCTTAGACTATAAGCATGCATTATTGGCTACAAAGAGGACCTATTACTCTGATTTGATAAACAAAAACAAGCATAACTCAAAGTTCTTGTTCGACACAGTGGCAACACTTATTCATGGACAACCACCTGTACTTTGCTCTCCTTTTACAGTACAAGATCTCCTGGATTACTTTGAGAAGAAAACAGAAGAGATTAGGTTAAACATATCTAACTTTAACTTCTGGATCTGTTCCTAAATGTTTCAAATCTACAGTGATTAAACCATTACTTAAGAAACCTAATCTTGACCCTTGTGTATTGAAAAACTATCGGCCCATATCAGATCTATCATTTTGCTCTAAAATTTTGGAAAAAGTGGTGTCATGTCAGCTCGTGGACTATCTGAGAATAATCTTTTTTGAGCCACTGCAGTCTGCTTTTAGAAAATATCATTCCACAGAGATGGCTCTCACTAAAGTGGTGAATGATTTTCTGCTTACAATGGATTCAGACACTACTACGGTTCTGGTGCTGTTAGATCTTAGTGCTGCATTTGATATCATGGATCATCATATTCAACTTGATAGGCTGGAAAATCATTTTGGGATTACTGGGAGTGGCATGGCTGACGTCATACTTGACCAGTCGTTCTCACTGTGTTTTGTACAGTAACACTACCTCTAACCTTAGTGACATGAAATTTCGGGTTCCACAGAGGTCCATCTTAGGCCCCCTGCTTTTCTCCCTTTAT
This sequence comes from Thalassophryne amazonica, assembly GCF_902500255.1. Classification (NCBI taxonomy): domain Eukaryota; kingdom Metazoa; phylum Chordata; class Actinopteri; order Batrachoidiformes; family Batrachoididae; genus Thalassophryne; species Thalassophryne amazonica. The sequence goes on from NC_047117.1 coordinate 59,892,510, forward strand.
ACAGCACCCCTTGGGCACATATTGTGGCGTTTTGGGATACTCAGTTATACATGCCGATAACTGCTGGTAATCTCGTTCACATAAAATCCTTAGAAGATTGCCTTGCAGCAGTGAGAAGTTGGATGTCTAGAAACTTCCTACTTTTAAACTCTGATAAGACTGAAATGATGGTTCTTGGTCCAGTGAGACATCAGCATCAATTTGACCAGTGAATGCTAAGCCTAGGCTCGTGTGTCATACATCACACTGACAAACTGAGGAACCTTGGGGTAATTTTTGATCCTACATTGTCCTTTGACCTCCACATTAGAAATATTATGAGGACTGCTTTCTTCCACCTGTGACATATAGCAAATATTCATCCCATTCTGTCTATGGCTGATGCTGAGCCCCTCATCAGCATTAGGGCTCTCCAATTGGTTCAAAATGCTGCAGCCAGACTTTTGACACGAAGCAGAGAGTTCGACCACATTACACCCATTTTGGCATCCCTTCACTGGCTTCCTGTCCCAGTGAGATCAGATTTTAAGGTTCTGCTACTAGTCTATAAAATTGTTCACAGACTGGCACCTCCCTACCTAGCTGACCTAATTAAACCTTACATACAGGCCCGGGTCTTGCGTTCTGAAGGTGCAGGACTACTTTGTGTCCCTAGGGTGAGTAAGAAGTCTGCGGGTCACAGAGCTTTCTCTTATCGTGCCCCTGTTCTGTGGAATGATCTCCCTGCATCAATCAAACAGTCAGATTCTGTGGAGAATTTCAAGTCCACAGTTAAGATGCACTTATTTTCCCTTTTGTATGGCTAGCATACTGGTATAGTTTTGTTTTTCATTTTTTACTCTTGTAATTCGTTTTATTAGGAAATGGAGCGTGCCGCGGCCTCAACTTTACACTAAATTCTGGGTCTTTTAGTGAAGCTTAGGGCTAGTGGCCGGCGATCACCTTAGTATTTCTTCTGTTTTTGTTGTTTAATGCTGGCAAATTATACAGTATTTTTTGTCTTTCTGATGCCTGATTCTGTTTTTTCTCTCTGTTTAAGGTGCAGCTCCATCCAGAGGTGGGAGCTGTATTTGTGCTGGCGACCCTCCTGTACTGTGCACCAACAGCATTTCCTTCGTTTTGTGAATTGTTCTGTTATTTATGTCTGTAACATGGCCTCAGCAGAGGGTCACCCCTTTGAATCTGGTCTGCTTGAGGCTTCTTCCTCAGAGGGACAAAATGGTTGTGTTTGTTAAAGGTGTTCTATTTCCAGTGTGATGCCTTTCTCAGCAGAGGAATCTCCTCCTGAATGTTACATGACAGAAACAAAGAATAAGACTCAGGAAAGCCTTTTGGAAATTGCTGTTTCTGTTGCGCTTGGCACGTCTTTAATTTTAACAAGGAAATAGATAGGCCCAGTCATCCCCGTTGACAGGTAATGTCATTTAAACCTTTGCAACGGGGGGGAGCGCCCAAGGCTTGGCACTACGGCGCGCTTCCAGATCAGCTCGGTTCCCTGCTAAACAGATGCTTGAATGGGTGAAAGATGTTTGCAGTCAGCACACACGTCTGGATGAGCAGCGAATTACTTGTTAAAGATACGGTACATGACCACGACGAAGCATAAGGTATTTAACTGAACGCTTGAAGGTGAGAAAGACAGAGCAAGAGGTGATGCTCATATTGCACAGACATATCAAGTGCATTAATTACTGTTTCATAATCAACAGCTCCAATGCCATAATCACCAACACATAAAATAACTGCATACTGCAAATGAACATTGTCAAGCAAACTCAGGAATGCTGATTTTTTTTTTTCTTTTTACATTTTACTGACAGAAATTTCAAGAAAATGCATCGGCATCAAGATTACACATTCTAAGGTTAAACAATTATTATGACGTGGTAAGTTTGTGCATTGACCATCCTCCAGTCCATGACATTTTGCTGTCTTTAGCATTGACTTGCTCACTTTAGGAGATTAGGAGATAGTCACTGAAGTGCGACTTTTTATCTTTGGATACTGGATTTTGAAATAAAAACAATCAGCTGTAGTGCTAACGTAACCATACTACCATGCTGGGATTCAGATAGAGTATCGGTAGTTTTCCTGTCAAAATTTAAAGCTGGAAGGTTTATAATTTATGTAGATCAAATACTGATGTGTTTATTTCCTGTTGTGGATGACTAGTTTGGGTAAGGATATGGAAAAGAGCCAGATGATACCATCTTAAAAAAAAAAAAAAAATCACCAGCCAGGAGATGATAATTGGCTTTATTAATGAATTAAACAATTGATAAGCTACGTTTTTAAAACTAGTAGTAGGTCCTATGACTTATGCTCCATGCCAGTTATAAACAGAAAATTCACCCTTATGATTATTATAATAATAACAATAATAATAGTAATAATAATAATAATAATAATAATAATAATAATAATAATAACTAGCCAAGATACCTGTTCTACACATGGGTAATAGAGAAATATTTTAGCCATGTCATTGTATATTTCATGTCATTGTGTGTATGTTGTCATCATTAATTTTTATTGAGCAATTTGTGACATTCATGAGACTCAAGTGAATGATGATAAAAGGTGACAGCATGTTATATCACTGCAGTTCTGTGGCATGTCGCACACAGCAGGTACATTTTAAATGGAAAAAACACGCACCTTTATTTGCACGCAGCATGCGCTGGCGTGTTCGGTTTGTAATTAAAGTGCTCCCTAGCCAGTTGCTACTACGTAGTGCGCAAAGTGCAATGCTTGCTACCTGACCTGAGTACCATGTGAACTGCGAAAATAAGGGCTCCAGTGAGCGGGTCGTGATCTAATAGTGCACGGCTGACCGTGTGCGTGTGTGTGTGTGTGTTCACGCACATACGCTTACAACCTAAGGGCCCCAGTGACCTCCCCCTTGGGCCAGATTTGAACCTGAACACGTCGTCTGAACCGTGGACTTCTAATGACACCAAAGTTGTATTGGTGAGTAAACAACTGTATTTTATGCTAGAAATGAGGTCCAGGTTGTTAAAAGCGGCATTTCTCCTTTAATGATTGTTTCACAGCGGTTATGTTCAACAGCACAAGACATCTAGAAACTGAGTTTTATTGATAAGTAAAGACAGTTAGTTTACTATTTGAAGAAACAGGATGTTGAAGAATATGTTTAGTTGAATAAGTCCAATAAGGACTGGAAAAACATTTTTTAAATAATGTCTTGATTTTGCTCTCTGCAGGATGTTTTTTAAAGAACCTCTTAATTTTGCTCTCTGAGTGACACCAGAATGATGCATTTCACTTAAAAATACACATGCCCCTGAGTGTTTCTCAGTTGCGCTCAAAAGTACTGGAACACTTGGTATTTCACACATTTTAATTTGTTTATGTCATTTTAAACACACACACACACACAAAAAAAATCTAAAATTATCTTCCTTAACAGAGTTTTTCCTTAACACTGTGCCTGTGTACTTGCTCTAAGGGTTGGTAAGGGCCCCTTCACACATAGTACAAATGTGGCCAAATTGCGTATGAAGCAGGAATCATATGCAATATGTGTAAAATCAGAGCTGCCTCCAACGCCTCGTACACCTGTTGCTACAACCATTTGCGCACACCAGCGGCTGAAAGACAGTGTTGCCCTGTGAGAGCCCATTCGATCCCTCTCGTGGCAGGTGTCAGCCAAATTCCAGGTGACACACACAAACATCTAACACTGTTCGCTTGGCACTTACAAAATGTGCAGCCATTCACACTATTAGCCCAAAAACAGTCAGCAGAAATCACTTCTGAGCTGAATGTGAAATTTGTCTAAGTCTCCCCACGAGTGTGGCATTGCAAAAAGCAACACACATGTTCTGCATGTGTCACGCACGTGTGCGCATGTGCTGTGCTCCCCCCGCTTCCCCCTACACAATGGGCATGTCGGGGGGGCACACTTGCATAAAATGCTTATATATGTACAGATGTGGTCACATGCGGGGCGGACAGCCAAGTCAGAGCGCACACAGCATGGGGAGGCACCTCCCAGCTGCTGACCAGAACCACAAATGACGGCTCAGTGCACACAATGTGTCACATTAAAAACACATGAGTACTACACCACCTACATACACAATTACATAACAAATAACTAAAGCAAAATGACCACATAACACAGGAACAGAGTGACACATTGGTGTGTGCGCTGAACGGAAAGGGGGCGTGTCCACCAACAGAAGCAGCTGTTGAGATCTCTGGTTGTGGATGTCCCAGCTGGGGGACACATACCGTGTTTGGATGGACATGAACTAACTACTGTCCACTGTGACGTGTGTGTCTCCTTGATGTACTCACGTGGAAATACATCAAAACATATATCGCTGTTGCGACTGGCTGCAGCGAGTGAATGCACGGCGCTCACACTGACTGGCTGCACCAGGTGAAACGGAGCGTCAGACCATGTAACACGCAGCAGGTGATCTGAATGTCATGTCACACACATAAGCTCTGTCCTGCGGCGCGCCATTCACAGGACACGTGTTGGGCCGGACACGCACGCAGGGCCGGCTGGACACACGGGGCCATCAGATGTGGACATGATAAGAGCGTCAATCATTTCATTTCATGACTGTACATCTGTGAGTGGGTCATCTACAGAGGAACAGACGGTTCATACTTGTATTGTTCACTCAGTAAGAGATGTAATGTAGTAATGGTGTTTTTTTAATGGTGTGTGTGTTTTTTTTTTTAACATGTCTATCTCCTTGTTTATTTCATGCATTTTTCCACACCTTTTATAGGACAGCTGTGGTAGTGCAGTGGTAAAGTTTCTGCCTGGCAATTGGAGCTTGTCTAAATTGCAAGTTTGAATCCCGCAGGTAGCATGAATTTTTTTTCAACAGGAGCTGCGGGATGTGGTTCCACATACTCCAGCTGCTTGCACTGTGTTCTCACTCCCTGTCGGCTCTATGTTTTCGTGCGGGTTGTTTCGCCGTGATTCACCCTGATTTATACTTATTCATACTATGTGTGAAAGGGTCCTAAGGTTAGACCTTACTTGTGTGAAGCGCCTCGAGGCAGCTTTGTTGTGATTTGGCCAGTGATGCCGGTAACGCGTTACTTAGTAACGCGTTACTCTAATCCGACCACTTTTTTTAGTAACGAGTAATCTAACGCGTTAATCTTTCCAAATCAGTAATCAGATTAAAGTTACTTCTCCATGTCACTGTGCGTTACTATTATTTTTCATTGTGGGTCGACAGCAGCATTAAACTTGGTCTGTGGGCAGGAGGTCGGGGTTCGACTAAACTGCCCACTTTAAGTGAGCTGTGAGCTTTTCATCCACGGTTTTTTGCAGCTGCTCGACTCGTCCTCACCTCTTAAAGCGCGGTGATCAGCACACCTGCACTGAGCTTTACAAAGACATTTTATGCTTTTTCCCCTCCTTTATTTAGAATTCTGAGCTGAGCTGCTCCGTATCGTCTCGTTAAAAACAGCTGATCCTCCGCGACGCGTCAACAACTAACACTATTTTCCACTCAAATACACCTAAACTCTCTTTCTGAGGACCACATGATGTGAAAACGCAATAAAACTTTCTTACCTGTAAATCTGGTCCTGTTTTCTGCATAAATAAATGTTATCCATTCTTTGTGCTCAAACGCCAAAGCAGAGGCGAATCCAGATGGAATGGGGGCGTGGGGGAGGGATGTGCCCCCTCCCCCACAACACCCCTAGATTAAAGGTCCAGTTTTGAAGCCGTTTTTTACTACAACTACTAATATTGCTTAAAATAATAATAATTTCGACAAGTAAAATGTTTAGAGAGTTAGAATTTAATAGTTACATTTCTAAACAATGTAGGTTTGAAATTGCAAGTTTTACTGTTACAGTGCTGTCAACAGTTAAATATGAGGTCAAGAAAGAGGTCTTTATTTTACTTTTTATAAAACAAGTATTTATTTTCATTGAAGTCAAGAAAGGGTGACTATAAAGTGAGTTGTTGTCGGCAGCTGTGGAAAGTAACTAAAAAAGTAACTAGTAATCTAACTTAGTTACTTTTACAATTGAGTAATCAGTAAAGTAACTAAGTTACTTTTTCAAGGAGTAATCAGTAATCAGTAATTGGATTACTTTTTCAAAGTAACTGTGGCAACACTGGATTTGGTGCTATATAAACTAAATAAATTGAAGCTCAAACTGAAAGCAAATCTCTAAAACTTGACAGAAACTTATAAAAAATAGAAGATACAGCTTCCTGATGAAGTGGTGTAGAGGAGGATTTTCTTAAAAGGAAGCCCTGAAACTACAGCTACAATTTTCCAGAAAGTACATCTGAGATGCAAGCCTAGACTTGATGTTTTGGTGAAAGAAAATTTTGCATTTATTCACAATTGATGTAAATAAAGTCCAACACATATTCATTGACTTGGAAAAGTTCATGTATCCATTCTTTGACTTGTCTGAAGAAAACTGCCAGAAATACTGATTAATTGCAGGTATTATACCAAAGTGTAGCATTACTTATGCAACCCATCATCTTGGCATCTATATTTGTAATTAATTTATATTAAGTTTTTGAGATTTGCTTTCAGTTTAAGTTTAAGGGAGATCATTTTAGAAATTTAGAAATTTTTAGAAAGTTCTGTCTTTCGCTTTCCATTTCTCTCTTTCTGCAAAGGTTTTTGTTCCACATTTGCAGTATTTTACACAAAGGAAACAGTCCCACCGACCCTTCAGTCAAACCCTCTGCTGGTGAAAGACTTCAAATTTAAAAACCTCTAAGAATTAGCATCATCATGATGTAAAGAAAACAGGTTTTAGTCCAGAGGATATCTTGTATTATTATTTTTTCCACAAGATTATGGCATCACAAATATGAGCATGGGCTCATTTTACACATATTTTCATTTTGCAGAGAAAAATAATTAACGACTGTAAAATGATATAATGTTGCAAATACAACCTGCAGGTCTCAATCAATATACTTTATTGTCCCTGTAGGGTCACGGGTTTGTTTGTTGTACTTTGTGATGTACTCGTGCAAAAAAAAAGAAGGACTCACTAGAAAATGGTCATTTTGTTTCCTCTCAGCCTTCAACTTTTGTATTTATGAAAAACATTGCCTGAACAAATTACACCTCCTGATTAGAAGAGTCAAAATGAAAACTGGTGCTGATAAGGCAGAGCTCTGCGAGCATTTGTACAAGATCGACAGTCAATTACTGTAAACTTTAGAGGTGTCTCAAATTCATCACACACCGCTGACATGTGAAATAGCTAATATCGGCACTGTGGGTGTGACAATTGCTGCCACGTAATTATTGGAAGGAGATGATGGTTTGATGCACGCATCAGGTCAAATCGTGAGGCAGGAAAACGAGGCAGAGGAGAACAAAGGCAGATTATTATTTGAAATGACTGTACTGTATTTACAGTACATGAATGTTTTTTAGGTTTACTCTCATCTGCATCCCATGGTTTTTTTCGTTGGGGGGATTTTCCTCTCCCTTCAAGCTCTCAGAATTCACTCTCCTGCCTTTGGAGCACAACCCTGACACAATACATTTCAATTTATTTCATTTATATAGTGCCAAATCACAACAGAGCTGCCTCAAAGCGCCCCACACAGGCAAGGTCCAACCTTACCAAACCCCAGAGCAACAGTGGTAAGGAAAAACTCCCTCTCAGGAAGAAACCTCAAGCAGAACAGACTCAAAGGGGTGACCCTCTGCTTGGGCCAAGCTACAAACATAAATTACAGAACAATTCACAGACGAATATACAAGAAATGCTATTGGCTCACAGGACAGGAGGATCGCCAACACAAATACAACTCCCATCTCTGGATGGAGATGCACCTTAAACAGAGAGAAAAACCGAATCAGGCATCAAAAAGACAAAAAATACTGTATAATTTGCCAGCATTAAACAACAAGAAAAACAGAAAAATACTAAGGTGATCGCCGGCCACTAGCCCTAAACTTCACTAAAAGACCCAGAATTTAGGTAAAGTTGAGGCCGCGGCCTGCTCCAATTACTAATAAATGAATTAAAAGAGTAAAAAGCGTAAAACAAAACTGTACCAGTATGCTAGCCATATGAAAGGGAAAATAAGTGCGTCTTAAGTCTGGACTTGAAAATCTCCCCAGAATCTGACTTTTATTGACGCAGGGAGATCATTCCATAGAACAGGGGCACGATAAGAGAAAGCTCTGTGACCTGCAAACGTCTTATTCACCTTAGGGACACAAAGTAGTCCTGCACCCTGAGAACATTAAGCCAGGGCAGGTACGTAAGGTTTAATTAGATCATCTAGGTAGGGAGGTGCCAGTCCATGAATAATTTTATAGGTTATTAGCAGAACCTTAAAATCTGATCTCACTGGGACAGGAAGCCAGTGAAGGGATGCGAAAAAGGGTGTAATGTGGTCCAACTTTCTGCTTCATGTCAAAAGTCTGGCTGCAGTATTTTGAACCAATTGGAGAACCCTAATGTTAGACTGCGGTAAACCAGAAAATAGAACATTGCAGTAGTCCAGTCTAGAAGAGATAAATGCATGGATCAGGGTCTCAGCATCAGCCATAGACAGGATGGGACGAATCTTCGCTATATTTTGCAGGTGGAAGAAAGCAGTCCTAGTAATATTTCTAATGTGGAGGCCAAAGGACAATGTAGGATCAAAAATTACCCCAAGGTTCCTCACTTTGTCAGTGTGATGTATGACACACGAGCCTAGGCTGATCATTAACTGGAAAAATTGATGCCGATGTCTCACTGAACCAAGAACCATCATTTCAGTCTTATCACAGTTTAAAAGTAGGAAGTTTCTAGACATCCAACTTCTCACTGCTGCAAGGCAATCTTCTAAGGATTTTATGTGAACGAGATTACCAGCAGTTATCGGCATGTATAACTGAGTATCATCTGCATAGCAGTGAAAGGTAATCCCAAAACGCCGCAATATGTGCCCAAGGGGTGCTATATAAAGGGAGAAAAGCAGGGGGCCTAAGACAGACCCCTGTGGAACCCCAAATGTCATGTCATTAAGGTTAGAGGTAGTATGACGTCAGCCATGCAAGGGCACTCTCAGTAATCCCAAAATGATTTTCCAGCCTATCAAGTAGAATATGATGATCCACTGTATCAAATGCAGCACTGAGATCTAACAGCAACAGAACCATAGCGGTCCATTGTAATCAGAAGATCATTCACCACTTTAGTGAGAACCGTCTCTGTGGAATGATATTTTCTAAAAGCAGACTGCAGTGGCTCAAAGAGATTATTCTCAGTAAGACAGTCTACAAGCTGCCGTGACACCACTTTTTCCAGAATTTTAGAGAAAATGATAGATTTGATATCGGCAAATAGTTTGTCAATACACTAGGGTCAAGATTAGGCTTCTTAAGTAATGGTTTAATCACTGCAGATTTGAAACATTTAGGAACAGATCCAGAAGTTAAAGAAAGATTAATAATTTCCCGCACAGTCGGCCCAAGAGTGGGTCACAGGTCCTTAAATAGTTTTGTTGGTATAGGATCAAATAAACAGGTTGTGCTTTTTGTTGACATTACAAGTTTTGTCAGCATGCCTAGTGAGATACTATCAAATTCTACAAATCTAGGTAATACCTCATTAGTGGTGCCCACCTCAATAGCAGGTGTAGTGGCTGGGTTAAGGCATGCCGGGATATGTTTAACCTGATGTCTTCTATTTTCTTCCCAAAGTAATCCAGGAAATCTTGTGCTGTAAAAGGAGAGCGAACTACAGGTGGTTGTCCATGCAAAAGTGTTGCCACCGTGTCAAACAAGAACTTTGAGTTATGCTTGTTTTTGTTGATCACATCAGAGTAGTAAGTCCGCTTTGTAGCCAATAATGCATGCTTATAGTCTAAGATAGCATCACGCCACGCAAGGTGAAATACTTCTAATTTTGAATGACGCCATTTCCGTTCTAGACCTCTTGCTTTATGCTTGAGGTCACGCAGATAATCACTGAGCCAAGGTGACTGTGATTTGGGGGAGCGCGGTTTTAACACAAGTGGTGCAATCATGTCGAGTGTAGTTTTGAGCACTGAGTTTAAACTATCCACAATTCTGTCTACTGACTGGGTATTTGTCAAATGTGAAGCTAAGACATCAGGCAGTCTAGTTTCGAGTTCAGTCTTAGTTGAGGAGTTGCTGCATCGCCGTAATAATATATAAGGTTGTTGTTCCACTAAACACGGCAGTGAAACTGTAAACTTAAGTGAGTGATCAGACACCACTGATGTAAGAGGCATGATGTCAATATTCGTGACAGCAATACCACGTGCGAGAACCAGATCAGGGTATTTCCACTAATGTGCGTCGATTCCCGAATGCATTGCCGAAATCCTAATGCATCCACAATTTCCATAAATAATTTGCAGAGGGGATCAGAAGGCTTATTTATATGAATGTTAAAGTCACCAATGATCAGAATGTTATCTACACTAGTTGACAAGTTAGAGATGAACGCACCAAATTCATCTAAGAATTCAGAATATGGGCCAGGAGGCCTATATACAGTGACAACATAATACGACTGATTTTTATTCTTCTGACCTTGGCAATGTGTAATATCCTGAGCAGAGCGGACAATCAGATGCTCAAACGAGTGATATTTGTAACCCCCAACAGCTAATAAACTAAACCTAGATTTATAAATAAGAGCTATACCCCTGCCTTGCTTCGTATCATGAGGGATGTGACTAAATGTATAAGCTGGTGGGCAGGCCTCATTTAAGGGGAGGACAGCTGTAGGTTTAAGCCAGGTTTCACATAGCCCAATCATATCTAAGTGATGATCAATAATTAGATCATTGATCAACAATGATTTTGAGGACAGTGATCTTATGTTAATGAGACCCAGTCTAAGGACCTCAGTGGGGTTGACAGTTGAACTATTTGGGTTTAGGGGTGGTTCCAGAGTAGCATATATAAGATGCCTAGATGTAGGTTTAGGTTTAAGACATTCCACGCGCGTTGTGGGTAGCACACACGAAATCTTTGCTATTGCTGGAACAACCACTGGGCCATCCTCAATTTCAACATCATCCAATATAGTAATGGGTATTAAGTTTGCAAAGCATATCCCTCTATGATTTTTATGGACACGACTACGGAAGCAGGCCACAGTCTCAACTTGTTGAAATTCCCTCCCTGACAAATAAACTGCACTATCACCATAGTGGATTTTCTGCACTAAATTCCCCGCTAAGCCAATGGATTCCACACCCACATTTGTCATAAGCCTTGCAGGGTCTCTAATCACCTGCTCCATGGCCTGCTGTAGATTCCTAATGTTACCCTCCCTGTAGAGCTCTATGTTCACAGACAAGATGGCGGCTCCTTCCCCGGTAGGGTGGAGGCCGTCCGGCATCAGCAAGCCATGGCAGCACCAGAACGAAGGCCAGTTATCAATAAGGCTAAATCCCTGTTGTCTACAAAACTGTGCCAGCCACCTATTTAACGACGTCAGCCTGCTAAACGCCTCATCAGTACAGTAGGGGACCATTAATTGATGCCGACACATCATTCTGGCAAGGTCACAAGTCCTCTCTATGTCCATTTATATGACCTCTGAGTGCTTCATCCTGATATCATTGGTGCCAACGTGAATAACTATGTGACTATATCTCATGTCATGTTCCTTCGTCTGTCTTCCCTTCTGCAGCATCAGCACCCTAAGATGAGATGCAATGTCGGGAGCTCTGGCCCCAGGAATACATTTATCGTCAGCCGGCGTCTATAACCTGACTTCGCGGGTGATAGAATCCCCTATCACTAAAGTCCGGTGTTTCGGCCTGGAGACAGGAGTGGAAGTCACTTGTGGGCTCAGAGAATTCACATCTGGCAAATCCAAGGGGGAGAACCGATTCACAGTTCACACTAGCGAGTGTGATCGGGGTGCCACAACTAGGCACCAAGCCCTACAGGGCTTCCTCCGCCTAGCCACAGTCCGAAAGCCATCCTCCACAGCTGGCGTTTGAGCTGATGCTAATGGGCTCGCTAGCTGGCCCAACACTAACCTCATCTGGAGTGCCCGTAACATCTAACTCCACTGAGCTAAGAAGCTGCTCTAACTTATGGACATGGCTCTTTAAGAGAGCCACCCTATCTTCCAACATCACACAGGATTTACGGAGGGTGTAAAGTAGAATTAGTAGTGTACTTTGTGCACTAAGAAATTCAAAAATGTAGCCAAGCAAACACGAGCTAACCAATAATGGATAAGCTAACCACTCCTAAGGCTCACACAAACACAAATACATTTACTAAAAATTCACAGCAGTTACACTGAAAAACTAACAGAAGTATTTAACAGGTAAGAAACAGCAGCTATAAAATACACTAAACAGTTAACTAATAGGAGTGTAAAAAATAAAATGAAAAATGATGACGGGGTCCGAAATAGCTAATGCAAGCTAACCGGTAGCGAAAATGCTAGCCGCTCCTAAGATTTTACACAGGAGTAAAATAATTACTTAAAATTCACAGCAGTTCGACTGAAAAACGAACAGAAGTATTAAAGGGGTAAAAAAGAACAGCTATAAAAAATAACGATGGAGAGGGGAGAGGTCGACCTAGCAAAAGCTAACCGCTAGTGAATGCTAACCACTAGCGAATGCTAACTGCTAGGGATTCACAACAGGACTGTTGTTAAATAACGTTCAGAGTAGATACAATTAATAACCAGAAGAGTGCTAAACAGAAATAACAGAAGCGTATACAACCGTGTGAAGTTTAGAGTCGCGTCACAGCAACAAACAAAACAAAAACATCTCCCCATGTAGACAAGGGCACACACACACACACACACACACACACACACACACACACACACACACACATATGGCACAGATGCCAACTGCCTTTTAGGGAACATCTCCCTTTTTCTGAGTTAATCTTGCGTGGCGAAAACAGTAGAGTGAGTTCACTTTAATAATAAGAGCAATCCGCCAATCCGGATCCGGATCACCTCCAAAATTCAGTGGAGTCTTCCATGCCCTAATATGTATCTGTTGTGCAAATTTGGTGACAATCCGTGAAATACTTTTGACGTAATCCTTCAAAGCCTATATAAAGTGAAATCTTAATCCAGAATCCGTATCTGGATCCAGATCAACTCCAAAATGTAACGGCGTCTTCCATGGCCTAATATCTATCTGTGGTGACAATTTAGTCCAAATCTGTGCAGTAATTTTGATTTAATCCTGCTAAAAGACAGACAGACAAATAAATGCTGACGAATTTATGACATCCTTGGCGAACGTAATAATTGCTTCCGGCATCCATAGTATGATCACAATCGTCATCACTATTATCGGCATCATTGCTGTTGTCGTCATTGTCGTCACTGCTGCCACAGTCATTTTAAGAAATTCCTCTGTGACACTCCACCATGAAATTATATGGTGACAGAGCCAACAAAAGTGACACTATGCACCACTTCACCAGTCACAGCTCTACAGAGGCCTGTAACGAGGCGGATTTCCATTACCCTCCAAACTGCATAATTTCAAGTAGTGAATTGAAAATGCCCTAAATAGAAACATATGGATTTTGAAAAAACTGAAATAACACAAAAACATTTTGATGTTTATTTAAATGAGGACAGATAAAACATATATCATGGCTATGGCCCGATATCATTTCTCAAAATTCGATACAATACAATGTGTATTATCGGAGGTCCGATACTCAATACGTATCACAATAGATACATCTATGTGCATATTACTGCTTATATAAATTTTATTTAAATGCGTGTATAAATTACAGGGTGTGGTGTTGGTGTGTAACCCAGCTTTTTAATACTTTAGTTATAATTAATGTGTGTTGTATTAGTATTTTCTTTTGAACATTTTCAACTTTGCTTTTACCCTATCCCAAAGTTGACTTAACAACCTACAAGTTTGTTTTATAACATTATTAACCCCAAGAGATTTCATAAGTTTCAAATAATGGCTTACCTCACCCTAACTGAACTGATTTTGAAGCTAGAACTCTAAACAGACCCAGTTGTGTACTGGCTTAGATATTGCCTTAAAAAAAAAAAAAAAAAATCCCACATTTGTTATGCAGAGAAGTTAAATTAAGTAAACATATGTCCTATATGGCTCATCAATGCCATTTAGTGCAGAAATGTAGCAAAATTAAGACACAGTAATATTGATTAAACTCTTCAGTTGGTAAATTACACACACACACACACACACACACACACACACACACACACACACACACACACACACACACACATAATAATAATTATTATTATTACAGTAGTAGTAATAGTAGTAGTGGAAGATGCAAAAATAAAAAGTCAACAGTGCACTTAAACTCTCAGGATGTTGGAGGTGGAGATGTTTTGTCCTCTTTCTTTTTGGCTAAGCCCCTGGCTTGAACAGTGAGCAGGAACAATGCAGACATTTGTATTTATATGGAAAGTGCTACCTGACTGACAACTAAGAAGGTTTTATCTGAGCTTTTTCCTAATGGAAACCTCAGAAAGAGACTGAACGTATGTGGAAAAAAATAAGCAAAGCATTAGTTTGAAATGATGCCAACTATTTTTTCAACTCTGAGCTGCTGCACAAATTAGTGGCCGAATAGCACATAGCAACATCCAATGCTGATATATTGAAAATATGGGTACAGGATTATATCCAGGTGCTTCAATAATACCATGAACTGGGATAGACCCAGAGTAGTGACTTGGAAATGGTCATGTATCCAAAGACCTGGCCTCATCATATTACAGATAACAACATTTCTGTTTCCTGTAATTAGTGCTGGAACAATTTATTAAACTGATTCTTATGGTAACTATTAAATATAGAATAAAATATTTCATTTTCCCACAGTATTGAAATTAAACACAAGTATTGCCAGGTGGAAAAGTCACAACTTACTACGAGGTCAATACTTTAAGTTTCAATTAGCCGCTGCTCACAAAACCTGAATAGAATAGAATAGAATAGAATAGCTGTTTATTGTCACTGTACGACTGGGCAGACAACGGAATTTGAGAGAGCATCTCCCCTCCAGTACAAGTATAGGACACTTCTATAATAAAATAAATAAAACAAAAAAATCAGAAATACGTAAATATATAAACCATGTCCGTGGAATAGGTATAAAACGGTATAAATATTGCACTTGTTTGGATCGACTTGATTCTCCAACAGCCAGAATGTTGAAACACATTCCGTACAATGGTTACATTTGCAGCTGTTTATAGTAACCTGCTGTGCGCTGGCTGTCACCATCAATCTGCTCCGCTGTCTTCGCTCATCTCCTCCAGACACACACCTCACATAGCTCTGGATGGGATTGCTTCATCAGATAAGAGTTCAATCAGCTTCTCAACCTTCACATCACCAAAGTAATTCATAGCTTCTTAGACTGATACAACCAGAATTAAAAATGAACCAAAGTGTCAATTCTTTGAAACAGCTCTAGCCGTGACAAAGGCACATTATTAGTAGTTTTAATCAATTACTCCCACCTGACTGATGATTCACACCTGCCAGAGTATCAAACTCACCCGCCCTCACACACCACACACCTGATGATCTGCAGTGCCTGATGGACAAGTTCTCAAATGCCTGTAAAGAGTTTACCTTTAAAACAATCAGTATAAAGAAGACTGAGGTGATGGCCCAAAATGCCCCCAATCCCCCATTCAATATCGATCAACGGCTCCCTGCTTGCCGTGACTGACAGTAGGTATCCCAGGTATGTAAACCTGTCACAAACAATACTGTCACTAACAAAAATTAACATAAGAATCGGCAAAGCAGCCTGTATTATGAGAGCAAACTTAACAAGAGAGTCTGGGAAAACAAAAACTTGACAATAAACACGAAGCTAAAGGGGACCTGGGCTGTGTGCTAAGTACTCTTTTATATGGCAGTGAAACCTGGACGACATATGCCAAAGAGGCCAAGATGAATGCCTACCACCTGAGATGCCAGCACAGGATCTTGGGTATCAAATGGAAAGACAAGGTCACAAACACTGAGGTACTCGAGAGGTGAAGGTCCATGACCTTATTTGCAACCATCAGTGAACGCTGACTAAGACGGCTCAGACATGTTCGCTGTACAAAAGACCTTATGTATGGTCTGCTTCACGTCCAACTGGTTGTCCGCATCTGAGGCAAAGAGACGTTTGCAAGAGAAACCTCAAGTAAGCAAACATTGACATAGACTCGTGGGACGAAGCAGCACTTGATCGATCAACACGGAAACAAACTGGAGTGAAAGCAGCAGACACCACCAGATCTCAGCTCAGGGACCGTCTGAGACAAAAGGCACCTACTGCCGTCACCACCACTTTCACCTGCACAAAATGTGGTAGAGACTGCCATTCCAGAACAGGTTTGTTCAGCCATCGAAGAAGACGTGACCCACCATGACCGGAACCCATCGTCTTTCAAGACGGGAGGAGACCAGAGATAATCAATTACTCCCATGTCACTGAAGATTCACACCTGCCAGAGTATCAAACTCGCACGCCCTCAGCAATTTTCATGCCTGTCCTACTGATCCTGCAAAGAAGTCAGCAGATTGAACATATGATGGCAGATCAAACAATCATTTTATAAATCACAATTTGCAGTGGCGTGATTCTTAAAATGGGAAGGGCTCTAATTGATAAATAATAATTCTAATAATAACAGTAGACTATAAATCCTGGACAAACCCTCTTATGTCAACCAGAGGTTTTCTGATGTGGGGGTTTGAGGTGGGGGGAGCGGTTCTAAATAGAGTGCCTTAATTGAGAGAGTGGCATCAACTCAGAACATGGTGCCATTTTGGTTCCAACTGCGCTGAACTACAGAATGAACCTTTTATGTTTTCAACATAAAAAAAAAATAATTTAATCACATACAGCAACACATCCAGGTACACGTGCTATCAAAATAAATATAAAAATAGTTAAGCTCAAATTATGATGATTTATTTAATTAATTTAAAGCCTGATTTATGCTTCTGCAGCTCCGCAACTCCGTCTCATGATGCCGACGTGCGTGACAGTTTTAAAGTTCTCCGTCTCTGGATTATACTTTATTCTGGACTAATGTAACCCTCAACAAGCTTTTATTTCTACAATCATCCCCCCAATTCAAAGGTAAGATGTACATTTTCCTCTTTTACATACTTCATGCTGTAAATTTGCTGACTTTTCTGATTCATTTGTAATCAGCGTGCACACTGTAAAAAACTATTATAATATGATGGCAGACGAAGCAGTGAAAGCAGAAAAGTGTCTGCTGCTACACTGATTAGCTCTTTACACCAGTTATGTGTTATGCTCCCATCTTCTTTTGAATTTTTGTGGAAGCGTTACAGCACCACATACAGGCCTGGCATACGTACAACAGTGTTTTTTGGATACAAAAAAGATGATCCTGCAAGATATTCATATAACGCAATATATATTGTTATGGGCAAAAAAGTTTTCCAATATTGTGCAGCCCTAAGCTACTATAATCAACTGGACAACCAAAATGCAATGATTATTGTGAATCCAGCCAGTTTTCTTTCGACAAGTCAAGATACATGAACATTTGCATTCATTAAGACATAGAAACAGTAGGGTATCGAATGATAAATCTGTCTGTAGCAGGCTGTTCTCAAAAGGTGACTGAGCTTGAAACATGTAGAAAAGTCAAGAAAGCCTCTAAGAAACCCATGACAACTCTGGAGGAGTTATAGGTTTCTGTGGCTGTGATTGGCGAAACTGCATAAAATTTCTTGCATCACCGGTTGTATAGTTTCAAGGTGGAGCAGCAAGAGAAGGATTTTTGTTAAAAGAAATTCCATATCAACTCACCTAAAGCTGCGTTTACACATAACGATGGCAATTTATGAATGCCACGAAGTATACATTCTTGGCCGCTGACCACAAATGTGATGATTCGGGGCAGAGGCGTCAGGTGCCCTCAGGAACTGCTGCAACCTGTTACCATGCATTACGATTAATGGCACATGTTGCTGGAGAATTATCAGGAACACACGGTCAAGAATAATGTTCCACGTTGCTGCGTGCTGTCGTGTGGAACAGCACATCATTATGTTCTGTCACATTGTGAATGAGGCGACTTGTCTCCACACATACACACCCATATTCATCCATCAGCTGCTGAACAATTCAGATTGCTCCAGTTTGCTCCTCAAAATCCACAGCAGAAGAACTTTGTGATTGCATGCTTAATTGTGCTCTGCGCCATGGAGTGGTGCAGAGAGGAGGAGGAGACAGAGAGAGCCAGATGTGTGGCTTCACGCGGCTCTCGTCTCGCTCGTTTTTCCAAACATCAGGCACAGCAGCAGCAGCATGTGGAACACCTGCAGAAGCGCGCTGAGGAGCATTGGAACAAAACCTTTAGTCGACTTGTTGTCACTGTCCTTCTTCAGCTTACTGCAGCAATGAAACTGAATGTGGTGCAGCAGGGTTTAATTGTGCGCATGTCAGAAAAGAACGCTATCATGCTCCGTTAAGGATCACCACTAATCAAGATGGCTCAACACGCTCAGCTGCGACCTCTACTACATGAGGCGAAATGAGGGTGGTGCGTGACATTCGTGGAAGATTTTTTGACAGCCAAAAACATGCTCAATGAAAATCACGAATATCATGCACCAACACGCACTATTAAGAAACCTATTCAGATGCGTTAAGTCATGTTAAGAATGTCAGGAATGTGCCAAGAATGACGAAATATGACAATCGTAATGCGTCTTGCCTATGTGTAACCGCAGCATAAGCGTCCCCTGGTCACCCCCTCAGAAATTGTCAGAAGAAATTCTTATCTGCAGATCTATGTTTTTCTACCAACCATGTAAAATATTAGCTTTCATGTACTTATACTTTAAAAATAGAGCCTTAATGGGGCTATTCCACAAAGCGCCTTTCCTTCCCGTTTTATCCCGAATAGCAAATCGAAGCACGTTTTGAAGCATCCTACTTGATCAATCTTTGTTATTTTAGAACAAACTTGGTATGTAGTAGTTACAGTGACCATCAGCACCATTTTTGAAATTGGGGTCGAAATTTTCGAACTGTTCACTAATTTAATCCCGATTCGCAAAATCCTCACTGGTGTGCGGTAACTTCCAAGTGTCCGTAGTCTTAACAGCTTCAGTCATGTTTGAATGTCTTTACACGGTACTCCTAGTAAGTACAGCTTGAAACTTGTTTGATCATGCTCCATCGGGGTAAAAATTTGAAGCTGAAGTTTTCACTGAGACCGTAGCTCCTTATTTTCATTTTCTGATGGGTTGGTAGGTCTGCACTTTATAAACCAGCCTGTGAGGAGGCAAACTGAACTGAACTGCTTCATGTTGTTTTAAGCACTTTCTTTGTATCGCGGGAAATCGTAGTAGGACAGTGATAAGCTGCAAGAGCCACTTTTTATATGCATTTCGGATGAATAGGCATTTAATGTTCCCCATGCCAACAGGTGGGAGCTCATGCTTAGTAGTGAAGCAGATAACAGAAACAATTGTGCAAATGGTGATACAAGTACCAAAGTTGGCACAAATACTCCTTAGACATTACGCTTTGAAAAAAACGACTGGCCACTTGAATTTTCAATCGGCGGCCAGGTAGGGGTCAATTGAAGAATTACACAGGGGTCAAAATTAAAAATGCTCAAATCATTTTGAAAACTACACCACATTATTTGTCTGATTGTAAAGATTCCAAAAAGGTATAGTTTGTACAATGTATGACTGAATGATCAGGAGTTATGGGGTAAAAACAGCAAAAATAGTGACAAAGGTCAGTTTCAGTTTGTACAGGGGTCAAAAGTTCAAGTTCCTTCAATTTTGGTAAAAACTGATGCAAATTATTGGTTGAGCTAATAGGATTAATAAATGGAATAGTTTTGATTGTGTTGAATGTTTGGTCTCCAAAGTAAAGGTCAAACAAGGTCAACGTTCATTGGATTCTATGACATGTGACATATGTTACCCTGTAACATGATAACTAAGCATGATATATGGTCCAAGCTATTCCTTTTTAAAACCCCGTTAACTCAACTAATAATTTGCATCTTTTTTTTCTTTTCTTTTTTTTTTTTTAACCAAAATTGGAGCAACTTTAACTTCTGACCCCTGTACAAACTGACACTGACCTTTGTCACCATTTTTGCTGTTTTTACCCCATAACTCCTGATCATTCAGTCATAGATCATCCAAGCTATACCTTTTTGGAATCTTTACGATCAGACAAAGAACATGGTGTAGGTTTCAAAATGATTTGAGCATTTTTAATTTTGACCCCTGTGTAATTTTTTAATTGACCCCTACCTGGCCGCCTATTGAAAATTCAAGTAGGCAGTCGGTTTGTTCAAAAGAGTAATGTCTGAGGAATATTTGTGCCAACTTTGGTGCTTGTATCACCATTTGCATGATTTTGTTCTAAATATTTTCTTAGCTGCTGCACTATAGCTACGCAAGATTATGCAGTACTGAGCATGCGCATTGAGAATATTACAACGCTCTATTGCTTGGTATGGGCTCATACCCTCCCCTTGGCTGTAGTACTGGGGGGCTCAGCCTTAGAGGGTAGCACAATGGTGTTCAAAGGAATTGCCAGCTGTGGCCTTGGTGCCAGGTCTGCATTTTATAAACCAGCCTGTTAGGAGCCAAGACACATTCAGCTGTTACATCCTGTTTTTGCACTCTTGTAGCTCGTGGGCGATCGTAGTAGAATGGCGCCCTGTGGAATAGTGATGTAAGAAAGCCACATGTGACAAACATTTTTTTCCCCCCCCAACCTCAGGGGCTTATAAATGTTATGTTAATATGGCAAATATTTATTGAATTACAGCCAAATATTTGAATTATAGCACCGGTTAGACCCAGACATGCAATTTCTCTGTTCCAGCAAATCAGGAGAAAGAAGATGTGAAACAAACAGTTAAAAATCTGCCAAAACATACCGTCCACTCCCGTCCTCCTCCTCCACACACATCACAACTGTCATGGTTTTCCTGGTGGCTTCCCTCACGAGTGTAACATTAGTTTCAAGCTGTCTAAGCACAAAATGGAATATCTGTCATTCTGTCACCACTGTGTTCACTTGTGTATGAAACGCTAGCAGGCCAGATCTTTTTCTGCCGTTCATGAGAACTACGGCAGAGATACTCCTCGCTCGCCGTAAACCATCAGTGTGAGCCGCATTAGCAGAGGGTTGACGTTTGTGTTTGTTGTCTTTTCTTTTTTCGCTTGGCTTTATATTTTTGTCAGTTGGTGCCAATCAGCTGTAAGAAATGGAACCATCTAACGGGAGCTCGCGACACAGACAAAAAGATGGAAGGGTGTGGGAGACGCTCGGAGGCAGAGGCTTTGTGAAGGCAGCTGTTAGGAATCAAACAGCAGCATTTTGCAGTGAGAAACAAACGCACACGGAGCCCAGTTAACATCTTACAGCAAGCTGTCTCTTCTTTTGTTTTCTCCTCATCCGTCTATCTACACAGCATCTCGCTGCTGCCCTAAGAGACGTGTCACTTCCTCCTCACAGCATTTCCTGAAATAGCATCAATGCCCTCGTGAGCACTGCGCCACCACAAAAGCACCAGATTCAACAAAGCGCTTTGGAAACCGTATATTTTGTGGGATTTGCTCTGCCTCACTCTAATAGTGTCTGTAACATTTTATTATGCACATTAGTGGTCTTTATGGTCTTCGCACAAAGGCGTAGTTGTGCATCTTTTGTGCGTATTAATGAGTGACATCATGACATGAGGCAGGATCTACTTCAGCGTAAAATAAAGTCGACTTTGAGACCTTATACAAGTCATAAAGACAATAACGTCACTTTGAAGATTGTAAAAAGACTCCAGTCGTTTTCTTTTTCATCACTGAGGTCCTTTTAGGCAAAGTCCTTAATCCTCAAGTTGCTCCCTGTGTGCAGTTGAGCGCCGTGCATGGAAGAAAAGCATCAGTTTGTGAGTGTGGGTGTGAATGGGTGATTGTGAGCAAGCCCTAACCTACGGTCACGTTAAATGAAGCAAAGGCACAAGTAAAAAATCTTGATGTTATGTGAATGGCCACTTGACGCTGGCTCAAAAAGGGAGTTGCTACACGTAGAGCTCCATGTTAAAATCACCAACTTTAGAGCAGAAATAAACATGTTTACAGCCTGATACCAAAAAAAAAGTTTTTGGCCTATATAGCTCAGTGGTGGGCACAGTTCCGCTAACAGCTAATTATCAAAGCTAACATTTTCATTAGCAGATTAGCTTTCCAGATAACACTGAAAACCATCAGTGGACCAATTAGCTTCTGATGATTTTAGTTCTGATAACTTTTAGACTGCTAATATATTTTTGCGGGCATAGTGAATAAAGGTTAACAGTTAAAAACATTTGTAAAGTCTGAAATCAAAGACTTTAGTGCCTGTCTGTCACATGTTTTGTCGCAGACAGACAGCTATGAATGGTAGAGCTCTATCCTCTGCAGGCAGAGGAGATCTGACTACCAGAGAGAAAGGAAGAGGGAAGGGCAAAAAAAAAAAAAAAAAAAAAGAAAGAAAATTGCTCTTTGCACCATACAGACCGGACGGTCATTTCACTGGAGTCTTGCACAGACAGTTTTGACTTATGGTTATAATTTTAAACAAACTAATTGCAGACACGTTATTGAAACTAACATTACGTCTGTCATTTTACAAAGTGAAAATATCAGCCATATGTTTTAGTTTTAAAGTAATGCACTAATTTTGAAGGTTTAGTGTTTAGACACATATACCACATTGCATTATGGGTACATTAGTTTCCTGACGTCAGTGGTTGACTGGTAGGTATAACACACAGTTATGGCAGTGTGAGCAGCCACACATTTGCTAAAAGTGATGAAGGACTTAAACAGAATTTTCAGTTTTCACATTGCCTTTTCTTTTACAAATGAAAAAAAATTAAATATTTACAAATACAAATTTATTTGTAAAACCCACCACATGTTTCAGTAACTGAGATCTTTCTCTCTCTCTCTCTCCATATATATCTATATACATAAATGGCTACTTTTGTCTTTCTGTCTGTCCGGAATAGGCTCTAAAACTACAAAACGTGAACTCCCCAAAGTTACATATTCTGAACCACCATGACATGGGCTACAACCTGGTACCATTTTCAAACAAAAAAATTAATATTAAGACAACAATATTAACAATAATCTGATACACACACACACACACACACACACACACACACACACACACACACACACA